>NC_063178.1:1500050-1605103 GCF_023159225.1 Perognathus longimembris pacificus
AATCTAGAAGGGGAGAGTTCTGGGTGTCGGGAGACCCCGGCCTCTCTCCTGCCGGTCCCGTAGCGAGCCAGCGCAGCGGATCCGTCACCCCCGACTCCGGGAGGGCGGCGCGTGGACTGGAACTCGCGCCCGCGCTCCGCGGGAAAGCTCGCAGCCCGCCAAGCCGCTTCCGCGTGAGCGAGCGGGGCTGGGTGGATCGGTTCCGGCCGGGGACCGTGGGGGTGGGGCTGTCGCGCCCGGGCGTGGGCACACTGTGGGGGGGGGGCGGGGGGGACTCCAGGCAGCCAGCGCGCCCTGCTCCGTGGATCTTCGGTGTCGGGCAGCGCGGGGCAGGAGGCGGGATGGAGCCAGAGCCCCCGGCGGCTCCGACGCCCAGCCCTGCCCGGCAGCCTGGCTTTGGTGTGTTCAGCCCTCAGTGCCCCTGAGCCGGTGCCCAGTCGCTCACGGGGGGGGGGGGGGTAGGGGATTAAGCTGGGCGGTCAGGCTCAGGCCGCAGGCTGCCCGCCCGCCCCTTCCCTCCCCACCCAGCAGGCCCCGGGCCTGCCTCGTTCGCGGGACTCGTTCGCAGTCTGCTCCGGGGAAAGCGCTTTCCCCTTCGGGACGATGTGCGCAGCTCACGCGCCGGCTGCTCGTGGTCGTGGAGTTCTGCACCCAGCCGGTGCCGGGGCCCTGGGAATCGGGCCCTGCCCGCGGCCGCCCGGCGGCCATGCTGCGTTGGGTGGGCCGGGAGCCATTTCCCGAAGGGCCTGCGGGGGAGGCGGCCGGGTTCCTGGAGGGGCGGCTCTGAATACGAGCTGCCCTCCGGCAAAGCCACAGTTGCCCCGAGAGCTCCAACAGGCAGAGCTGCGGTGCGCACCGAGCCCGGGCCCCGGGACGCTCTGCCTCTGGCATCGGCAGGGACGGGGTAGGCGGGGGGCGTGTCTGGGCCTGCGGGAAGGTCAGCAGCCGCCCCGGGCCTCTACCGAGCTGCAGCTGCCGGGCACCTACTGGGCGCTGAGCACTTACTGTGCACCGAGCACCTACTGTGTGCTCACACCTACTGTGCACCGAGCACCTACTGTGTGCTCACACCTACCATGCACCGAGCACCTACTGTGCGCTCACCCCTGCCGTGCACCGAGCACCTACTGTGTGCTCACACTACTGTGCACCGAGCACCTACTGTGCGCTCACACCTACCATGCACCGAGCACCTACTGTGCGCTCACACCTACTGTGCACCAAGCACCTACCATGCACCGAGCACCTACTGTGCGCTCACCCCTGTTGTGCACCGAGCACCTACTGTGTGCAGAGCACCTACCGTGCGCTCACCCCCGCAGTGTCGGGGCCCCGCGGCTGCGGCCGTGGGGTGGAGCCCCGGGCCCCGGCTCCCCTGCTCCAGCAAGTGTGGCCGGCGTGGTGTCCTGCTCGCCTCGCTCGCCTTCGCTCGCGGCTGGGGGGAGACGCGCCTGCCCGTGTGGCCCTGGGGGCGTCACCGGGGGCCGGGCTGGCGCACCCCGCACCCCCCGCGCGAGGGGGGCCCCCGGGGCTCTGGGTAGCGGGGGAAGGGAGGGTGAGCCGCGGCTTGCACCCTGTGCAGATGGCGGGGAGGTAGCAGGACTTCCAGCGGGTCCAGAGAGGCCCGCCGGGCACCGGAGCCTGGAGCCCGGGGCCCCTGGAGCCCCTGGAGCCGGCCCGGCCCTTTCCAGCCCCGCCTTGCGTTTCAAGCGGCCCTGTCTGCCTGCGTGTCTTTGTCCAGTGGAGCTATCGGTGGGCCTGCGGGAATCTCTCAACCTCTTTTGGCCCAGGCTGACGTGGAGCCCTGAGCCGCGGGACTCTGCAGCGGGGGAATGGGCGGGAGCAGCGGCACCCCCTCCCTCTCCTCCCTCCCTCCCCCTCTCCCCCTCCCCCCTCCCCTGCCCACATTGGGCTTCTGCCCAGGGCCGCTTGCCGGCTCGCAGATGGCCGCCTCCCGGGGTGTCCTCGCCTGGCCCTGCTCCCCTGTGCGCGGAGTGGGTGAGCAGTGCCCCCCCTCCCCCCTCTACCCCCCCCCGCTTGCACTAACCCCGTGAGACGGGAGCCCCACCCCACGGCCTGGCCTCGCTCACGATCCCCACGCTGCCACGCTGCGCGCGGTGGGCGGAGGGCCGCCGCCCACGGTCGTGGGAGGAGTCGAGTCACCCCGAGCCCTTCCCGGGGCCCCCACACGCCCGCTCTTCCAAGGGAAGCGAGGAGCCGAGGTCGGGGGCCCAGATCACACCTGCACCCCCCAATGATCCCGATGACACAGTGCGCAGAGGCCAAGCAAACACGGGCCGGTGTGTGCACGGCGTGCAAAGCGCGCAGGGACCCCCGGCCGCCTCTGCTGCGGCCACATTCGCCTTCCGCTTTGTCCTCCGGCTTCTCCCCGCCGCAGCCTGGCGGGGCGGACAGCTCAGAGGCAGAGGGGGAGGCAAAGCTCTGTGTTCCGGGGGGCTTTTCACCGGGGGCTCGCGCGCACGCACGTGAATGAGAGGAGGAGGAGACCGCTGCTGAGCGTTACCTCACCGGGAGGGCGTCTCTCTCTCTTCTATTTCTCGAGACGAGGTCTTGCTAGGTGGCCCAGGCTGACATTGAGCTTATTGTGTCGTCCATGGCCCCAGGGCCCAGGCGGCACCTGTCCACAGCCGCAGGGCGTGGGCCTGCAGCTCTGTTTACCTTTCCAGCTGGCCGGTGCCCACCACAAACACGAATGGAAAGCAAACAGTGGAAAATACCCGCTCTCAGCCCGCACGGTCGGCGGGAAGCTGGTGGCAGGCCTTGGCTCTGGGCCGCAGCCCGGGTCCCTGAAGTGACACAGCTCCATAATGGAGAGTCGTCTGTGGCCTTGCACGCGCGCGCACACACACCACACACCAGTGCCAGGAGTTGTGGTTTCTAAGTAAAGCTTCGACATGGGGTTGGAGGCCATGGGCAGAAGTGAGTTTCAGCAGAGGGAACAAGAATGGGGGGGGGGGGTGCTGTTCTTGCTGAGCGCACAGCGCAGCGGGCCCCAGGCCTTGGCTTCGGCAGGGAAGAGCCCCTGCCTGTCCAGGTCCTAGGCAGCCGAGCCGCAGCCTCCGGTGAGGCCCTGAACACCGGGGCCTTCAGCAGGTGCGCGCCGGTGGAGGGGGGACCGGCCTGCTCGGTGTGTTCTGAGAAATGGTTCCCAGAGGGACGCGAGGGGTTGCCCGTCACCGGGCTCTGGCTGCAGGGCTGGGTGGGGCTGAGCCTCCGTTTCCCGGAGGGTCTGGGAGGAGGGCGGGCCACACACGACCCCCCCCCCAGGTGACCCCGTCCACTACACACGGGCCCGGCCAGCGGTCAGGAGGCCGCCCTGCTCCTCGCCCCTGCCCGGCGCCCCATCCGCCCCAAGTCTGAAGCCCCAGCTAACCCCGTTCTCTTCCCCAGGGGAGGAACGTCCCCGGGACCCCCCGGGCCCGGCGGAGCCCAGGCGCCGGCGGGGGCGGAGGCCGGGGGGGAAGACGAGCCGGCCGCGCTGGACCTGCTCCCGGGCGCGGCTCAAGAAGACGCTGTGGGGCGTGGCCGTGGTGCTGTGCGTGTGCGCGTCCTGGGCGGGCTCCACGCAGCTGGCCAAGGTCACCTTCAGGACCTTCGACGCGCCCTTCACGCTGACCTGGTTTGCCACCAACTGGAACTTCCTGTTCTTCCCGTTGTACTACGTGGGGCACGTGTGCCAGTCCGCGGAGAAGCAGTCCGTGAAGCAGAGATACAGGTGGGGCCTGCGTGCGGCCGGGCCGCGGGGGCCGGGGGGCTGGGGGGACGCTGCCGGTGCACGCTGTCCTGGGGGTGGGGAGGGAAGCCTTGGTACTCTGAGCCATGATGCCGCCCGCCCCCTCCAGCCCCCCCCCCCGCAGCCTGCGTGGAAAAGGCAGGGAGCGGGCAGGCCTTCCCACGATGCACCGGTGGACCCCCGGGACGTAGAGACGTGTGGTTCCGACAGGGAGAACTCCCGGGCCGGGCCTGAGGCCCCGCGGGGGCTGTGCCGAGGGCCGGCCCGAGTCCCTCTGAACAGGAGGAAGCAGGAGAGGCTGCAGATCCCAGACAGGTGCCCCAAGGGAGAAAGCTGTCGTCACTCTGCCCCTCCCTGCGCTCCCCCCCCCCGCCCCGCCCACCCGACGCTGCCACGAGACTGCGCGACCCAGAGCCGCCAGGCCCCGCTGCCCCGCTCAGGAAACGGTCCTGACAGTCGGCAGGGCGCGAAGAACACGGCTGTGCCCGGGGAGCAGTGAGGCCTGGGTAATGATGGTGAGGCCCGGGGTTCACGGTGAGGCCCGGGGTTCACGGTGAGGCCCGGGGTTCACGGTGAGGCCTGGGTAACGACAGTGAGGCCCGGGGTTCACGGTGAGGCCGGGGATTCTCTCTCTTGAGACGCCACCCGGGTCCCGGCAGAGGCCGCACTGGGGGAGCAGACGCGGCACTGGGGGAGCAGACGCGGCACTGGGGGAGCAGACGCGGCACTGGGGGAGCAGACGCGGCACTGGGGGAGCAGACGCGGCACTGGGGGAGCAGACGCGGCACTGGGGGAGCAGACGCGGCACTGGTCAGGCTCCGCTGAGAGTAACGGGGCTCCTTGAAAGATGGACTTGTAAAGCTGAGCACGGATCCTCTCCCCCCCCCCCCCCCGGCTTCCCCATTTCCCCGTGACCCCCACGCAGCAGGTCGGGCGCGGGGCGGCAGGCGGGTGGCGTCCAGTCCGCGTCACGGAGCCACTGTCCGGGGCGGGGTGACCCCACGCCCCAGCCCTTCCAGCCCTGGGCCAGGAAGAGGGGCTCCTCAGAGCCGGGGGGTGTCTGCGGTGGGCAGAAGCCGGGCTGGAGTAGAAGGGGTATTTGTCATCTTGCCAGGCAGCCTTCCAGCAAGTTCTGACCTAATGACATGCTTTCCCAGAGCACACGCCGGGACCTTCTGCCGCCACGCCACGCCGCCCAGAGAGGGAGGGGTGTTGACAGATGTGTTGACAGATGTTTTCCTCCGTGCCTCCACTCTGAGCCGCGTTCAGAGCCAAGGCGGGGGCGGGCGGTGCGGCGGGGATTCCTGGGGGGTCCTCGCGTCCGCGGTGGGGGCTGCTCCCCCCGCCTCCCGCGTTCGGAGCGGGGGGGGGGGGCTCTGGAGTTGATTACGTAACCGCGCAGCGTCTGTTCCCGCTTCCCACGGAGGCGGGGTGCCTGTCGGGTGGGGGGGGGGGCAGGGCTGGTTCCCGAGCTGCGGCGAGAAGTTCGAGTGCGGGTCTGGAAGGCTCGCGGGCCCCCCCACGCCGCCCTGGCAGACGCCGCGCCGGGAGGAAGCACGCCCGCCCCCCGGAGTCGCCACGCCCGGCCCCCACGCGCGCACGGAGGCGCGTGTGCCCGGAGCAGGCGCGTGTGCGGGAGCGTCTGTGCAAACGTGCCGTGCCCCGGGGCGAATGCCAGGACGGGGCCCGGGGGAGGCGCAGAGGAGCGACGCGCCGTGCCAGGGCTTCCTCCGGGGGCCGAGTTCCCGTGGGCGCGCGTGGCCCGGGGGGGGGTGGGGCTGAGAATCGCGGCGCCCGCCCCCAAGTGACAGCCGCCTCGACGGCGGACTCCAGCCGGGGAAGCCGGGCCCCGGAGGCCAGACTTCCACAGAGCACCCCCGGGCTCCCCCCAGGGAGAGCCCCCCCAGCCTGGGTCGCATGTGCCGCGAGAGACCCCACCCCGTGAGCGGGCCCCATGCCGGGGCCCCCGCGCCGAGCCCCGGGAACCCTCGCGGTGACTTGCAGCACGCGCTGGCGCCCCAGCCGGCCCGGCTGGCCCCCCACATAACTTGCCTGTCTGATGTGTGTGCAAACCCCACTTTTGTGCTTCCCGGACATAGAAACGGAATTAGAGCAAGCGATTACGTGAGTATCTCTCTGGCCGTTTCCTGCTCCGGGCAAAGAGGAAACAAATGTAGTCCCCGCGCTTAATGCAGCGTTTGGAAACGCGTGGGCGGCGCTGAGCTTCCCTTTCCTAGGTGCCTTACTTTACGACGCTTACGTCTAACGAGTTACTCTCCATCGCACATACATTATTAATTTATACACAGCGCAAATTAAAAGCGCGGGGGGAAACGAAAGCTCCCTTGTTGTTAGGAGCAGCGCCGGGCGTGGACTTCTTACTCGTTCTCTCGAGGAGAAATAGCAAACGCGGCTTTCTGTTTCTCCAGCAATCGGGAACCGGGGGTGGGGGGTGTAACGGTTCCTCGGTTCCCTCGGGGCTGGTGTGGGGGGCGTCTCCCGTGCTCACGGGCTGGCCGGTGAGTAAAACCAGACACTGACTGGACGTCTGTGTTGAGGCCCTGGGGCCGGGGGGGGTCCCTGCTCCCCTCCTGGTGAAGGTGTTTCCCGAGCAGAGGACTCGCACGAGGTGGGCAGGGCCAGCCCTGTAACACCCGCATTTTACAGTGGGGTTATTATTATTTTTTTCCCTTCTAGATGTGCAAGGTGTCATAGATCCTCTCTAGAAAAGAGATGGAGCCGTCGAGATGTCTGGGCAACCCCCCCCCCCAGCCTCAGCAGTGCAAGCGCCGGGGGTCTGTGGGAAGCCGGACCTCCAGAGGCGGGGGGGGGGGTCGGGCGCTGTGCTGGGAGAGGAGAGGGGGAAACACTGCGCTTGGGTTTGTTTGGGGGCAGTGTTGGGGATCGAACTCAGGCCCTTGCACACACAAGCTTGGCAAGTGTTCTACCACTGAGATACACTCCCCGCTCTGGTAATACCATGTGTGCACACACACGTGTGTGGGATGTGTGTGTGTGTGTGTGTTACTCAAGCCAGGCTTGCGGCCTTCCCTTTTTTTCCCCTGGTTATCTTAAGATGTCTTGCTCTCTGCCCCGGCGTGAACCTCGGCGCACCCCTCCTATCGTACAGGTCCCACCGTGGCTGGGACGGCAAGCCAGTGCCCTGGCTCCCACCCTCTTCTGTTGAGATGGGGTTCCGTGCACTTTTCTGTGCAGGCTGGCATGGGCAAAACGACCCTCCCGGTCGGCACGGCCGGGCCGACCGGCATGCGCCACCGTGCCAGCCGCTCGTGCACAGGTCTCGGGAGCTCTTCTCGCCTGGACTGGAAGAGACCCAGTAGGGAACCGCAATTCTTTCTGAGCAGCTACAATTCCAGGCATGCGCCGCCATGCCCAGCTCGAAAAGACTTCTGGATGGCGCTGCGGCTGCAGTTAGGAAATCATGTCACGCGTGGATGGTTGGGGCTTTCCTATACAGCGACAGAGACGCCAGCGTGAGGATCCCGTAGAGCAAGAGCGTCCCGAGCGGCGACTCTGTGAAGGAGACGGAGCTGGAGTGACAGCCAGTGGAGGAGACAGTTACGAGGACCACATCGGCCCGAGGAGGGAGGCTTGCCCAGCATTCCCTTCACGGGCGGGCCGCCACTGATGGGCACACACTGATGGGCACACGCCTTCCTTTGCTATTCAAGCCTGAAATGCCGCTGACCGTGTGTGGGCGGCGGGGCCTGCGGCCCGTCTGCCTGCTGGCAGCACACAGGCTCCTCTCCTTCGTGTCCAGACAGCGAGCCAGCGGCGTGAGCCCCGAGCTGTCACGGCTCCGGGTTAAGCCAGGGCCGCCTCGTTCCTCCTCGGCGGGCGTCGGGTCTGCATCGGGAAAGCCATGCGCTTCTCTCCCCGGACGAAGCCGCCGCCGAGGGTGCTGGTTAGGGGGCCCCGTGGACGGCCTGCGGCGTAGCCGGGAGAGGCGAGGGCGCGCCCTGAGGCCGCTGGATCCGGAGGAGGCAGAGCGGAAGGGGGGCCCCGTCCCCGCCTTCGGAGCGGAGGAGGCAGAGCGGAAGGGGGGCCCCGTCCCGCCTTCGGAGCGGAGGAGGCAGAGCGGAAGGGGAGCCCCGTCCCCGCCTTCGGAGCGGAGGGCGCGTCGCGGCACTCAGAGGGGGGTGAATGGCCTCCGAGAGGCCTTCCCCTCGCGAGCTCTGGCCTCCGCGCCCCGCGCTGGGCGTTCACTGCACCCTGGGTGCGAGGGGCTGTGATCTCCAGGGTCACGGGGGGCCCGGCCCAGGCGCACACGCTCACTGGGCTCCGTCTCCAAAACAAGCAGCAGGGAGGAGGAGCGGAGGTGCGGGTTCCACGGCCACCGCCGGGTGGGCTGTGTGCAAGCAGACCAAGCGAGTGACAGGCCCTGAGTTCACATCCCGGTACCACAGAAAGCAAGGACACGGGAGGGGCTCCGCGGGCACATCCCCCCTGCCCCCCCCCCCCGCCCAGGCTCCACAGGACAGGGACAGACGCCTCGCTGACATCCGGCGGCCATGGATCCCCCCCCACCCCGGGCTCGGCAGGAGGAGCAGTGGGCGCTGTGAGGTGCGTCCGAGGGGCGGGGCGGGGGCGGGGCGGGGGCGGGGTGCCCCTGGGGACCCCGGCGACGCTCCAGGCACTGCGGCCTGCGCGGCCTCTGCGTCCGTTCACCGGTGACGTCCGTGTCCAGAGGCCGATGCCAGGTCCCAGCTGGCCGCAGTGGCGAGGTCACCAGGTCCCGTCCCCCCGCCCCGTCGCTGAGTGGTGGGGGGGGGGCGCGTTGGCGGAGGAAACGGCAGGTTTGGGGCGGGGCGCAGGCCGGGGGGTGTTGGAGTGAGTGGGTCTGATGGCTACATCTTCTCTCTCCTGTATGGCAGCCCCCGCAGGGACGGGGCTCAGTGCCGACCTGGAGGCTCTGCGGGGGGGAGGGGGGAGGGGGGACCCAGGGCACCCCCGCTGGCTCCGCGTGAGTCGGGGCGGGTTCCACGCCCGCCGGGGGAGCAGCTGGCTTACCTGGCGCTCTCCCTGCCTTGACTTGGGTGCGAGGCCAGGCCCAGGCCCAGAGATCGACACTGCCTGCGGGGGGGTGTGGGATTCGAACACCTGGATTGTAGACCCTCGGTGTCTCGTTCCGAGCTTTAGAGGGATCTTAGCATCGTGTTTTAAGTGTTCTCGGTTGGCCACATACCGACGGCAATATTTATGGGATACGGTGTGGTTTTTGATCCGTGGCGGCATTGGGTAATGGTTACATTCAAGTGATCGGGGTACCTATCACCCCAGACTCGTCTCGTCCCGTTATGGTGCCTGCATCCCAAGGTGTGGCCCAAGAGGGAGAGCACTCGCCTCGAATGAAGAGGTGAGGGCAGCACCCACGCCCCGAGTTCAAGCCCCAAGACCAGCCCAGCAGAAAGGCAGCGTGGAGACCTTATCCGGGGAGTCCGTACGCGTTCTCCTGGAGGCGCCTGCCCGGGCGCACTGGGTGACCGGGTGCCTTCCCCAGCACGCCCGCTTTAAGATGACAGTTGGAGAAGGGAAGGTGGGGGGGGGGGTGGGCACATGTCCAGGGAACGGCGCCTTCCCCGTCCGTGGCTGTGTTGCGCGTGGCCGCCCGCGGGGCCCTAGCTCTCTTCTGCGCGTGCACATCCAGCTTTTCTCAGCTCCATTTGCTCCAGAGGCCGGGCTTGCCCCGCGGTGCATTCTTGGCTCCTTTGTTAAAAACCAGTTGGCCGCGAGCGTGTGTGTTTCCCCGGGGGCCTCTCTTCCCTGTCAGCGGTCTGTGTGCCAGGGCCGCGGTGTCGGAGTGACTGGATTTCAGTCAAGCGGTTGTGACATGTCCAACCTTGTTGTTTCTGTTCAAGTTGGTTCTGGCTATTCGGTGACTCTCACATTTCAGAACGAATATCCTGAGCGGTTTGTTTCCCCTTTTTCCCCTCCATTTCCGTGAAGAATGACAACGCGCAGGTGTGCGGAGGGAGAGACGCTCCACCGGCACCATTAGCGCCTCCGCCTCCCGCCCATCCTGCCCCGCCGCTGCCCGAGAGCACGCACACCACGCTTCTGCTCTTCCGGGGCCCCCGCCCCCCTCGGTGGCCCGCAAGTGTGCACACCACACTGAAGAGAGGAAAACACCCAGCCCGGGGAGAGGCAGGGCCCGGAGGGCAGGCAGGGACTCTCCCAAGCCTTGTTTTTGCTGACCTATCAGATGGGATTGGTAAACCCCACCTCCTGGGGGTCACACACACACACACACACACACACACACACACACACACACACGACTGTCACCAAAGGGAGGGCTGTTAATACACTCATGCAAGCAATGGACCCTGCTCCCCCTAAGCGGGTGCTGCCCACAGAGCCAGGGCAAGCCCGGCTGAGGAAGAAGGAGGAGAAGCAGAGCCTCCGTCAGGCCTGGGGCTGCCCGGGACAGGGGGCGGGGAAGACAGAGGAAGAATTTTTCAAGAGGCAAACGCAGAAGCCCACTGGGGGGAATTCTGAGGGACAGTGATGTCTGGTGAGGCTTCTAAGTCATTGAAAGTCGCCAGGCACCGGTGGCTCACGCCAGCAATCCCAGCCGCTCCGGAGGCTGAGATCTGAGGATCACAGTTGGAAGCCAACCCGGGCAGAAAAGTCCATGAGATTCTTGTCTCCAATCAACCAGCACAAAAGCCACCAGTGTCCGTGTGGCTCTAGTGAGTGGTAGAATGCCAACCTTGAGCAAAGAAGCTCAGGGAGCGTGCCCAGGCCCTGAGTTCAAGCCCCAGGAGTGGCACACACACACAAATGTTATTTACTGTGCAAAATAACCATCAACATCAGTGCATCTATTTCAGGCGATCAAGAAGGACACAAGGAAAACCATGTGATCTGAGAGAGGACCTCACAGCGCTGGAAGGGCTTGGCAGCTGCTCCGCCGGGGAACCCAGCAGGAGGAAGAGGAGGAGGAGGAGGAGGAAGAGGGAGTCTGGAGACGAGAGGATAGAGGATGGAGAAGGAGGTCTCCCAGGTCAGGGGACTTGGCTTTTTCTAGAAGGCTCTGATGGAGGAAGACCCTCTGGGCAGCCTCTGAACCAGGACCGGCTGGGCCCCGCAGATGTGGGGTCTCCGTGCCCTGGACACCAGAGGCGGGAAAGCAGTCGTGCCTGGAGCCTCGGCGCGGAGGCCGGCCGGCCTGCCGGGACCTCGGGGTGTTGGGCCTGTTGGCGTCCTTCAGCTACTACTGATGGCAACTTGTAGCAAGAGAGAACTGACACCACATATTTTAAAAGACAGGCTTGGAAGAGCACCAAACCAGATCGGTACCTGAAAATGACAATAATTGAAACTGAACACACAGTGAGCACGTTGAAAAGTCGATTACGCTTGCTGGGGGGGGGGGGGGTGGGGGGAGAAAAAAGTTCAAGGTTAGACGGAAGAATTTGCCCAAAATACAGCCATGAGAGACGAGACGGAAGGAGGCGTGATGGGAAGAAGAACTGGCAGCGGTCATTGCCCGCCAAGAACTGGACAGGGAAGCAAATGAGGGCGGGAGGGGCTGAGTTCTTGGGGAGTAAGGCAAGGGTGAGGACTCCGGGGGGAACCTAGTGTGATATGTTTCTTCTTCCAAAGAAAGCCAGCGAACCAGGGTGCACCTCTGTCATCCCGGCTTCTTGGGAGAGCAGAGACAGGAGGATCACAGTTCAAGGCCAGCCCAGGCAGAGTGAGAGAGACCCCAGCTGAAAAACCAGCCACGCACAGGGGCGCGCGTGTGTCCATCTCAGACACGCCGGGATACAAAAGCTGGGACCCTGTCTGAAAAGCAGGCTAATAGCGAAAGGCTGAGGCGTGGCTCACGTGGTCGAGGGCCTGTCTACAACGTGCAAGGCCCCGAGCTCACACCTCAGTGCCGCCCAAGATGGAACAGCCGCGCTGTGTACACGCGACACACAGAGGCCGAAATCACTTGCGTGTCCATTGCCACGGGCTGCTTTTAACAGAGGCGACGGGAGATGTTCCTGTAGGATGTGGACTGGGAGTCACGGGAGGCCGAGTGGCTCCCCTGCTCAGGAAGGTGGAGGCGGGGGTCCTCCCTGCTGGGGAGGGGGGGGGCTCCGTGTGGACGGGGCGGGGCCCTCTCCCAACCGCCGGTAAGCCAGAGCCCACGTGTGCCCTTCTCGAGCACACCGTGTGCCGTTGCCTGGGGGATCTCATCCTGCGGAGTCAAACCTGGATGGAGTCCAGATCTCAGGCTTGCTGCACTCGCCACGGAGGCCGGGGGGTGACGGTAAAGGGTGCGGGGAGCGTGGGTCAGCGTGGCCCGCGGACGGCCGGGCCTCTCCCCTCCGCAGCGGCCTGGCCCCCCCCCCCCCCGGGCAGGCAGAGGGTCCCCCGCTCCCAGCCTGAGCACTGCCCCGCCGGTGGTGACTCAGCCGCCACTGTTTCCAGATCACGGCGGTGCCCTTGAGACCCTGGCCTCGGAGGCCTTGTGGGGACGCGAACGCCCGCTGCACGCGCCTCCCCGCGGGCCTCCGCGGATGCATCGTTGGGCCATGGCTCTCTCTGGCTCCGAGTTGCTTCCTTTAGCAGAACAGAGTGCCGGGCCTTCCGTCTGTTACCCCCGTGGACGGGCGTGTGCTCTTGGTGACATGCTTTGAGACGGCCAGGAGGCTACTGTACTTGAAATGCCGTTTGTCACATCGCATGGCTTCGTGGTGCAAGGCTGGCGGGGGCGCTGGGCGGTGGCCTGAGCGCACAGTCCGTGGTGCCCTTCAGCTCCGCAGCCGCAGCCACATCATGAGGAGGCTTGGAGCACGAAGGCGGCTGCCACTGGGGCTTGGTGAGCTGGTTTCAACCGGTTTTGCCACTAAGGGCTCTGTCTGTTGTTCTCAAGGAGAAGCAGAGTTGGGAGTGGGCAGGAGTTGGGCCAGAATGCCCGCTTCCTATCCGGGGTGACCCAGGGAGACCAGGAGGCAGAGGCCTCCCCGAGCCCGGCCCCCGGCCCCGGGAGGGAGGCGCGGGGCTGCCGGAGCCGGGCCGGGGTGTGCTCCCCTTCTAGGCTGGGCGGGGAAGTGGAGACGGGGTGAGAGCCGAAGCCCGGCGGGGGCCCCCGGGAGCCGTTCCCGTCGTCTGCTGGGTCCCGAGGCCCGGGCTCGGCCGGCTGTGTGAACGCGGACGTGTTCTCCTTGCCCAGGCGCGCCGGGCGGGTCCCGGGTGCCGCCCATCCTGGCTTCACCGGAGCTCGGCAGGGGGCTCCGCGGGGCCTCCGTCCTGGGTGGACGCCTGTGGTCTGGATGAGGGCCCCCCAGGGCCCCAGCTCTGCCCCCCAGGGGCCTCTGCGGCCCGTGCGGGAATCTGCACAGGTGCGCTCCTGGTCGCCTCTGCTTGTCCCTTCAAGGAAGGGGTTCCTGCTACTGCGCCGCCATGGTCTCCCCAGAACAGGATGCCCATCGAGCCATCTGGGCGGCCACAGGGCTGCCTCTCAGCAGCCTGCCCTGTTCCACACGGAACCTGCCCCCTGCCAGCTCGGCCGCCAGCACCCCGACAGCCCCCCCCAGAACCCCGACAGCCCCCCCAGCACCCCGCCAGCCACCCCCCCCAGCCCCCCGCCAGCCCCCCACCAGCACCTGGAACAAACACCAGCTGTACCGGGTGCAGAGCCTTGAGGTGTGAGGGACGAGGTCGCCCTCGCCGGGTTCTGCCGTCATTAGTGGCCGCACGCTCGGTCTCTGCACCGGGGACCTTCAGACCTCCCGGGCTGCGTTCAGGAGAGCGGGCGGTGTGGTCGGGCCCGGGGCGCCGGTGCCGCCGCCTCGGGTGTGGGCCTGGCGCAGGCCCCGGGCGCGTCTGTGACGCGTCAGCTCGAGCGACGCGGGAGCCGGGCGGCCAGTGCGGGGCGCGGCCCTGGCCGTGAGGCTGCGACCGGCGCCTGCTCCTCCCAACGCCGCGCCCGGCCTGGGGTCGGGACTCAGCTGCGGGGACCGCCGCCGTGGACGGCGCTGCCTCCCGCCCTTCGGCCCCACCGGGCCCGCCCCGCCCCACCGGCTACCCCCCAGCTATCCTCCCCCCCCAGCTACCCTCCACCCCGCCGGCTACCCTCCCCCCGCCGGCTACCCCCCCCTGCCAGCAACCCCCCCAGCTACCCTCCCCCCACCAGCTACCCCCCCTGCCGGCTACCCCCCCAGCTACCCTCCACCCCGCCGGCTACCCTCCCCCCGCCGGCTACCCCCCTGCCAGCTATCCCCCCAGCTACCCTTCCCCGACCGGCTACCCTCCCCCCCGCCGGCTACCCCCCCCCTGCCGGCTACCCCCCCAGCTATCCTCCCCCCTGCCGGCTACCCCCCAGCTACCCTCCCCCCGCTGGCTACCCTCCCCACCGGCTACCCTCCCCCCTGCCGGCTACCCCCCCAGCTACCCTCCCCCCTGCCGGCTACCCCCCAGCTATCCTCCCCCCTGCCGGCTACCCCCCAGCTACCCTCCCCCCGCTGGCTACCCTCCCCACCGGCTACCCTCCCCCCTGCCGGCTACCCCCCCAGCTACCCTCCCCCCGCTACCCTCCCCCCTGCCGGCTACCCCCCAGCTACCCTCCCCCCCAGCTACCCTCCCCCCTGCCGGCTACCCCACCGGCTACCCTCCCCCCTGCCGGCTACCCTCCCCCCCTGGATACCCTCCCCACCGGCTACCCTCCCCCCGCCGGCTACCCTCCCCCACCGAGGAATCGCCGTGCTCCGCTCTGCTCCTCGAGGGTCCCCCGCCCCGGTGCCGCCGGCCCCCGTCCTGCGTCTCCTTCCGCCGTGTCCTGAGCCTCAGCCTCCGCAGAGGAGGCTCTCAGCCCGGAGCAGGCACGGCCGTCCTGTTCCGGAACCATCTGCTCGCGGAGGAGGCCCCACCGCAGGCACCCGTGGGGTGTCCAAGCATGTCAGGTGACCCATGGGGGAGGGGCCACGGGGCTCCCCTCCTTCAGACCCCGCCCGACCCCCGACAGCTGTGCGGCCCCCGGGGGGCTCCGTTCACCGGGCCACGCCCGCAGTCCTCGTTCCCGGCTCTGTGAGTCTGGGGCGCGAGGGGGCGGTTTCGAGGTCCCCCGTCCTTCCCTGCCCCCCCCAGGGCACAAAGCAGAAGCCTGGGGGCCGCGGGGTCTCCACAGGGGCTGCGGCGGGGGCTGCCCGGCACCCCAGAAGGGAGGGGCTCCTGGACCCCCCGGGGCCGCCAGACCCGCCCGCCGCGCACCTCCGGTGCGCAGAGAGGAGCCTCCGGCCCCGCCCTCTCCCGCCCGAGGCCTCTGCTCCCCCTCTAGGCCGCGCGCCCCAGGCCCTCGGGGGCCTCCTCCGCCCCACCCCTTCCTTCTGAACGCGTCCTCGCGGGACACCATCACAGTGAGAGCGGACTGTCCGGGCGTCGTGGCGCCCCCCCGTAATCCTAACTCCTCGGGGGGCTGAGGTCGGAGAGTCGGGGTTCACAGCCGCACGGGCAGACAGAGCCGAGAGACCCATCTCCCGTGAACCGCCCCCCCCCCCCCCGGCCGGGGCTGGAGGCGGGGCTGGGCGGCGCAGTGGCAGCCGGGAGCACGGAAGCCCTGCGTGTGGCCGGTTGGAGGCGGGGCGGAGCCAGGTGGGGTGCGTGCTGGGCGGAGCCAGGCGGGGCGCGTGCTGGGCTGAGCCAGGCGGGGCGGAGCCAGGCGGGTGGAGCGAGGCGGGGCGGAGCCAGGCGGGGCGCGTGCTGGGCGGAGCCAGGCGGGGCGGAGCCAGGCGGGGTGGAGCCAGGCGGGGTGGAGCCAGGTGGGGCGGAGCCAGGCGGGGCGGAGCCAGGCGGGGCGGAGCGAGGTGGGGCGGAGCCAGGCGGGGCGGAGCCAGGCGGGGCGGAGCCAGGCGGGGCGGAGCCAGGCGGGGCGGAGCCAGGCGGGGCGGAGCGAGGTGGGGCGGAGCCAGGAGGGGCGGAGCCAGGCGGGGCGGAGCCAGGCGGGGCGCGTGCTGGGCGGAGCCAGGCGGGGCGGAGCCAGGCGGGGCGCGTGCTGGGCTGAGCTGGGCCCCGGAGCCGAGGCGGGGAGCCGAGGCGGGGCGGGGCCCTCGGGATGCACAGGGGCGGCTGCGCAGCTCGGCCGTCCGCGTGGCCCCTGACCCCTGCACTGAGGGCCGCGTGCTCGTCTGCACCCACACTGCCGTTGGTCCCCGAGACTCCAGGAGGAAGTCGTCAGACGCGTGGGAGCCGAACGCCGGCCCGGTCTACACTGCTTCCGAGCGGGACACGGGCGCCACCGCGTGCACCGGCGGCTCAGGCCGCGTGGTAGGGACGGCGGGGGACCCGCGCCGGAGCCGCACCGGTCGCCCAGCATCTTCTCCAGCACGTGGCCTCGGTGCCGCTCCCAGCCGCGCAGACAGAGGCCCGGGGTGAGGGCCAGGAGCCGCCCTCTGCCCGGGGCCGGGCCGCTCCGCAGCCTCCTTCCAGCCCCTCTGCGGCGGCCCGGCCTGGGGAAGAAGCGCGCGGGGTTACGTTCTGATTTTTACCGGAGTTACTGGAGGGCGGCAGAGGACGGCGAGCGCAGCCAGGGCTCGAGCGCCACGGCCCGGGGTCCCGGAGGCGCGGCCAGGGCTCGAGCGCCGCGGCCCGGGGTCCCGGAGACGCAGCCAGGGCTCGAGCGCCGCGGCCCGGGGTCCCGGAGACGCGGCCAGGGCTCGAGCGCCACGGCCCGGGGTCCCGGAGGCGCGGCCAGGGCTCGAGCGCCGCGGCCCGGGGTCCCGGAGACGCAGCCAGGGCTCGAGCGCCGCGGCCCGGGGTCCCGGAGGCGCCCGGGGCTCACGTGTGCGGCCGCCTTTTCCTCTTCAGAACTGTCCTGCTCACAGAGCGGATCCTCTGGCCACACAGCAATCCATCAGCGGCAGAGAGAGAGAGAGAGAGAGAGAGAGAGAGAGAGAGAGAGAGCGCTCGTGGCGCTCACAGGGCAGGGAAGACAGAACCAGGGACTCACGGCTGCCCGTTCGAGACCCCGAGGAAGAGCACAGATGGAGCCTCAGGTCTCCAGCCCCCCCCCCCCCCCGCACACCGTGGCTGTGTGGGGTCACGCGGGGAAGGCGAGGGCGTGAGCGGTCTCGTATCCTGGGCTCTGGGGTCCCCAGCCCCCCGCCGGAGGGACCCTGGTGAGCAGCCGTTGCTTTCCGCTGCCCCCTGGAGAGTGGAGAACTGAGAGTAGGGAGGGAACACGGGGCTGACTCTCCCCTGCTAGGCAAGGTGACCTTCACGCCCAACACCGATGATGACAGTGATGGTGCTGAGGTTGCGGGTGGCACCGGTCAGGATGAATCTACACTAGGAGACAGCCTCCTCTGGAGCCCTCACCGTTTGCTAACGCTTGGTCTTTTGTTTGAAAATAAAAGCCGGAGAGCTGTACCAGATGACCCAAAACCAATTAAAAATAGGATTTAGAAACGTCTTGTGAGAGCCAGCTGCAGTGGCTCATGCCTGTTGTCTTAGCTACTTAAGAGGAGGAGATGGAAAAGATTGTGGTTTGAGTTCATTCAGCACAGGCAAAAAGATCTGATTTACACAAATATTCCAGATGTGATGGTGCACACCTGTCACCCCTGGCTATCGGAAAAACATAGGCAGGAGGCTGGAAGTCTGAGGCCGGGGGGCAGGCAGTGCAAGTTCCTATCTGGAAAGTAACCAAAGCGGTGAGGGCCCGCGTCTGGCGGTAGAACACGTGTCCGGCAAGTGGAGGAGTTTGATTCCTCGTTCTGCACAAAGGAAACAAACCCATTCCTGGAGATGTTGTGTGTTTTGGAGTTGTCACACAGACACTGTAAGAATGACTTTGATGGGCTGGGGATATAGCCTAGTGGCAAGAGTGCCTGCCTCGGATACACGAGGCCCTAGGTTCGATTCCCCAGCACCACATATACAGAAAAAAACGGCCAGAAGCGGCGCTGTGGCTCAAGAGGCAGAGTGCTAGCCTTGAGCGGGAAGAAGCCAGGGACAGTGCTCAGGCCCTGAGTCCAAGGCCCAGGACTGGCCAAAAAAAAAAAAAAAAAAAGAATGACTTTGATAACATGTTCAAGAGAATACACGCAAGTAGGAAGAATTTCAGCAGAGAACTTGCATCCTTGAAAAACAGTCAAGGGATACCCTGGAAATCAATCAATTAATTAAATAGCAGAAATGTAGGATTTGCCACATGGGGTTCATGGTGGGTTCGGCGCAACAAAGGAGAGGGTTTGTTAAGTGGAAAACATGTTTCTGACAAATGCTCAGGTTGGAGAGGAGATGCCAAAAAGGTAAAAAGTTCCGAAAGCTACATAATGGATGTGTAGGGCAAATGCAAACATCCGATCTTGGTGTCACTGGAGCCCCACGGGGAGACAGGAGAGAAGATACCGGCTGAGAATTTTCCAAAGCTGATGGAAGAACGAAGCAGTTTCTTCAATACCCTGCTGGTTAGAGGAGACAACACCTAGACAGCCACAGCAGATCCACCCAGGCAGCAACCCTAGTGCTGGAAAGACGCCAAAGGAAAGTGGCACACGCTCACGAAAGAGCAGAAGTAAGAATTTCAACTGGCCAGGCGAGCTGGACGCGCAGTGAGGGACGGAGCGCCCGCTACGCACAGCGTGGATACATGGTGTGGCAAGAAAGGAACAAAACACGAGCACGTGCAGAATGTGTGATTCCATATTTACAGCGGAAAACCCAACGATGAGACCGAGTACTGATTGCATTTGGTGGGAAAAGTGATGACTTGGGAAGAACACACTGGAGGTTTCTGGAGTGCTAGGATAGTCTGTGTTTTGGTAGAGGGGGAGTTTATACGCGCAGTTTCACTCCGTAGAAATTGAACTGCGCACTTCAATTTGTGCACTTGAACAAATGCGTGTTATACCTCCAAAGAGTCCTTCTAAATATAAAATGTCCCCTAGTGTTTCTTGTAAATGGTTCCATTTACGATACTACCAAGATAATCTCATCTCTAAGAACAAACTTGACTAAGGAGAAGAAGGAGTTGCCTATTAGAAACTATAAAACCTTACACACAGGGCTGGGAATACGGCCTAGTGGAAGAGTGCTTGCCTCAAATACATGAAGCCCTGGGTTTGATTCCCCAGCACCACATATACAGAAAACGGCCAGAAGTGGTGCTGTGGCTCAGGTGGCAGAGTGCTGGCCTTGAGCAAAAGGAAGCCAGGGACAGTGCTCAGGCCCTGAGTCCAAGCCCCAGGACTGGCAAAACAAACAAACAAACAAAAAAACCCTTACACACAGAGCAGGTGGCACGTGCCCCAAACACTAACATTTGAGGAGGTGGAGACTGGAAGATTGTGAGTTCAAAGCCAGCCCCGGCAAGTCAGGAAGACACCCCCATTTCAAAAAATACAAAGCAGTGGCTGTCAGTATGGCTCAAGGAGAGTTCACTAAAGAACTTGCTTTGCCTGAGCAAGGCCCTGGGTTCTGTCCCCAGAAACACACACACACACGCACACACGCACACACAAAAACATGTCTAAAAGAAATTAAAGACAGAAAAATTTGGACTATAGCCAGTGTTCATAGGCTGGAAGAGTTAATATTGTGAAGATATCAATATTGCCTAAAGCAATCAATGCTAGAGCAATTGATTCTTAACATTTATATCAAATTCCGAGTGACACCACCTAGCCAAAACAACATGGAAAAGCAAAACAAAACCAAAGCTGAAGACTTCATTGTGAGAAACCCAAACAGCATAGTAGGCAAGAAGGACGCAGAGTCCGCAGCCCGCAGACGCCGTGGCCCCTGGGGACAGATGACGTCGGGTCGGCCGCCCAGATCGTGGGACAGGGTGGCCTCCCTGACAAAGGGGATTGGGAAAAGTAGATCTCAGATGGGAGGTGGCCCCTTGCCTTACATGACATAAAAAGTTAACTTGGACTAAGAATCTGAATGCAGATTCTAAGGCCATGCAACTCTCAGAAGAAAGACCAGGGGAAAAGAAGCGTCCGGGGACTGGAACCGCTGCTTGACTGTGGCACCGAAAACACAAGCAGTAAAATAGAGAGAGACGCCCAAGTCCAAACCTAGCGTACATCAAGTAGACCGAAACGGTAATGTGTGGCACAGGAGACAATATTTGCAAATTGTGGCTCTGATAGGGAGTTACTATTCAGAATATGTAAACTCCCACAACAATAAAAGCTTTTAAATGGGCAAAACAAGACACACGCAGTGAGTGGTACGTGACACAGGAGGCTGGGACAGGAGGATCACGAGTTCAAGGCCAGCCTGGACTACTGAGACTGTCTCAAAATAAATAAATCATCAAAAAAAAAAAAAAACAACCCAAGGGCCGAGCCAGGACAAGGCCCTGGGTTCCATCCGACGCAGTACATTTCAAAAACGAGCAAAGGACCCGGATAGACGATGTCTACAAGGAAGACACGGCGGTTCACGCCAACCACCGGGACCGGCGCTGAGCATGGCTCCCGAGTAGGGAACCCGGGTTCACGGTGACGGCGGGGATCAAGGAGGCAGGGCGGCGGTCGTGGGGGGCCGGGGGGTGGGCGGGCTCCATGGGCACCGCCCCTCGAGGCTGAGGCAGGAAGACGGTGGGCAGGCTGCTGACTCGTGGACGTCTCCCGCGTGGATTCCTTCCGGGACAGTGACGAGAGGTGTTTTCCCGGAGCTGGCAGGTGGGGGGGGGGGGGGACGCGCGGGCTTGTGTACGGAGGCGGGGGGGGGGGGGGCTGGTCAGGTGGGGTGGTTGGCCAGTGGACGGGGCACGGCCCCCGGTGCTCATGGGAGCAGCCCGGGCCCGTGGCTCTCCGCGGTCCTTGGTGAGTCTCGGGCAGAATGAACAGTCGTGTCCTTCGGGCCTCAGGAACGTCCTGGAATTTCTCCCTTTGTTGTTTCCTCCCCGTCGGCCTCCTGTTGGTTCCCTCGTGCACTTCCTGGCTTGATCCCTTGCTTCCCCGCCCTCTCTGTCGCGTTGCGGAAGGTTGTTCTGCACTCCACGTCTTGTCTTCGGTTCTACATTTTTGTGACCAGGTGTCCTTGTCGCATAGACGCTATTTCTCCCTCCTCTGTCCCCGCCATTGCGCACTGCTTCCCACCGGAGGACCCGGCTTAGCTCTTCAACTGCGCCGGAAGCTTCTCCAGAACAGAGAGTGCGCGTGGAAATTAAATAGGAAAACAGTGGCCGTAATCGTTTCCGGGACTAATCTCGGGGCGCTTCGGACCAGCCCTGAATAGAAAAAGCGAAGGCAGTACTCGGGTGCTGAGTTCAAACCCCAGCGGGTGCACACGCGCGTGTGCGCGCACACACACACACACCCTCCCCCGCTAGCCCCCCTCCCCTCTGTCAGCGGTTTGGGGGCTCCCTGCTCTGCTCAGCCCGCGGCAGAGCCGCTCGGGGCACAGCCCAGCGTCTCCAGAGCAGGCCCCCCCCCACGGCCCTTCCGGCCACGCCCTGGGTCCCAGGCCGCCAGGCGGGCGGACGAGGGGCTGGGACGCGAGGCCCCTTCCGCGGGCCGGAGCAACGGGCCGAGCGCCTTCACAGAGAGTGTGAATGGCTGACACCAATCCGAACGCGAGCAGAGGCGGGGACCCCGAGCCCCCCGCGTGCTCTCCCCCGGCCGCGCTGGCGGGGGAGCCGGGCCTCGCGCCCCCGTGGTAACCTGCCTCTCTCTCCTCGTTGCAGGGACTGCTGCGGCCTGTTCGGAGAGAATGGCTTGACTTTGAAGGTGTTTTTTACCAAGGCCGCCCCTTTTGGGGTGCTGTGGACCCTGACAAACTACCTGTACTTACATGCAATAAAGAAAATAAACACTACGGACGTCTCCGTGTTGTTCTGCTGCAACAAAGCCTTTGTGTTCTTGCTCTCGTGGACCGTTCTCAGGGACCGGTTCATGGGAGTGAGGGTAAGTTCCTCTTCCTGTCTGTCTCCCCGCCCTCGGCCCCCCGCCCCGCGCCCCCCATCCGCTTGCTTGGCCCCCCGCTGCTCACCGCTGGCCTGGGAACGCGCCCCGCCCGGCCCTGCGCTCTGGCTGATCGCGTCCATGCGTCATTCCCACGGCTTGCTCTGGGGCCCGGCTGTGTGCCCCGCGGGGGGGGGGGGGGGGTCCAGGCTCCCCGTCCGTGCCCTGCAGCCTGGAGTCCCCCCCTCCCCCCTCCCGTCCATGGCACTGCTCTGGGGTTGGGGCGCGTCTGAGACCCGGGTAACCAGGCTCTGGGTGCTGTGTGTGACCCGGGCCACACTTCACGGGGCTTGTACGACGGGCGACCGAGGCCCGCTGGCCCCTGGCACTTGAGGGGGGCCGGGGGTGGTCAGCACGCGGTGCTCGTGGGTCTCCCCGCCGCCCCCTGGTGGCCAGGGGCTCTTACTGCCCACTGCGGCCTCCCGCCCCAGGCCATGGTTCTGGCAGCCGGGGTGGGGCTGACCCCAGCCCCCCTCCCCCACCCCTCCCCGGCCACCGCGTCCTGGCTGGGGGGGGGCTCCCGCCCCCCCCAGCTGCTCACAGCGCCGCCGCCACGGGGTGTGACTCAGCTGCCGGTTGTATTTTTAACTCCCGGCGAGGGGAGACTTTGTTTTGAGGCTGAGTTTTAATTTTGGAATAAAAAACCCACTCTCCAGAAAAGCCTGCGGGAAACAAGTGACGTGACGCGTCTCTGTGGGGACCGCAGGTGCCCCCCTCCCCCCCGTCACTGGCCCTGCCTGACTGGGGGACACTGGCTCGTTATGGGGGAGACGCTTGGAGGGCTGTTTGCAACTTAGCAGAGGCTGGGCGAAGGGGGCGTGGAAGTCGAAGGACACCCCCACCCCCCGTGGGTGCGGACAGTTCTAGATCTCCGTCCACATCTCTCCTCGGTGGCTCAGGGCCGAGGGCGGTGTCTCCAGCAGCCTGCCCCCCCCCCCGCCCCCCGTCCTGGCTGCCCACACGGCCGCTGGACTGATGGCCACCACGGAGCCTTGGTGCGGTTGGCCCCCTGCAGGCGGGCACCGAGGGAGGGCTGTGGGGGGCGGGGGGGTGTCGAGACGCGGTGGCAGCGCCTGGGGGACGGGGGCTCCCCTTGACACGCGCCGGGGGGCGAGTGGCAGGCAGCCCGGTCCCCCAGCTCCTCCCGTGGAGACGCGCCAGGCTCTGAGGGGGCTACGCCGGGGCCCGCCGGGCACGGGCGGGGCGGGGCACGCGGGGGACGGGGCGGTTCAGCCAGGACAGCTGCTGGGATCACGCGCCCTGCGGCCACGCACGCACGCGGCAGGCCGAGACCAGCTGGGCAGGCCCGGCGTGAAGCCACGCGCGGTACCGACGGTGCTGGGGCCCGGCCCCCCGCCCCCCGCGCAGGGCACGTCCCCCGGAGGAGATGCCGGGGTGTCTGTGAGGGGGCTCCCCCCGCCCCCCGCGCAGGGCACGTCCCCCGGAGGAGATGCCGGGGTGTCTGTGAGGGGGCTCCCCCCGCCCTCCGCGCACGGCACGTCCCCTGGAGGAGATGCCGGGGTGTCTGTGTGAGGGGGCTCCCCCCCACCCCGCGCACGGCACGTCCCCCGGAGGAGATGCCGGGGTGTCTGTGAGGGTGCCTGGCATCTGCTCTCCTGTGCTTTCTAAACTCTGTGTCCTGGGCCAGATTCTTGGGCAGTGAGGAGCCGAAGGTGAATGGCAGACCTGGGACTTGAACTCAGGACCGTGTGCTTGCCGGGAAGGGACTCCACCCTGGGCCGTGGCTCCCGCCCCCTCGTGCCCTAGTTGTGGTTCAGCTCGGCGGGTGCGCGCTTCTCCCGCGTTGGGTGCTTGTGGGGGCGGCGGGGGCGGCGGGGGGTGGCGGGGGCCGCCTGGCCCGGCTTCCGTCATGCAGACTGTGCCCTGTGGACCCTTTGACCCGGACCCTGACCTGGGATCCTCCCGGCCGGGCCTCCCAAGTAGCAAGGATGACGGGGGTGAGCCCGGCGCCCGGGGCTGGGTGCCTCTGTCGGACACTGCGTGTCCCCGGCCCTCGCGTCCCTCGGCCCTCGCGTCCCCCGGCCCTCGTGTCCCCGGCCCGCGTGTCCCCGGCCCTCGTGTCCCCGGCCCGCGTGTCCCCGGCCCTCGTGTCCCCGGCCCTCGTGTCCCCGGCCCGCGTGTCCCCGGCCCGCGTGTCCCCGGCCCTCGTGTCCCCGGCCCTCGTGTCTCGGGCCCTCGTGTCCCCGGCCCTCGTGTCCCTCGCCCTCATGTCCCCGGCCCGCGTGTCCCCTGCCCTCGTGTCCCCGGCCCGCGTGCCCCCGGCCCTCGTGTTCCCGGCCCTCGTGTCCCTCGCCCTCATGTCCCCGGCCCGCGTGTCCCCCGCCCTCGTGTCCCCGGCCCGCGTGTCCCCCGCCCTCGTGTCCCCGGCCCGCGTGTCCCCGGCCCTCATGTCCCCGGCCCTCGTGTCCCCGGCCCGCGTGTCCCCGGCCCTCGTGTCCCCGGCCCCCGTGTCCCCGGCCCCCGTGTCCCCGGCCCCCGTGTCCCCGGCCCTCGTGCCCCGGCCCTGGTGTCCCTCAGCCCTCGCGTCCCCGGCCCTCGCGTCCCCGGCCCTCGTGTCCCCCGGCCCGCGTGTCCCTCACCCTCGTGTCCCCGGCCCTCGTGTCCCCGGCCCGCGTGTCCCCGGCCCTCGTGTCCCCGGCCCTCGTGTCCCCGGCCCGCGTGTCCCCGGCCCTCGTGTCCCCGGCCCTCGTGTCCCCCGGCCCGCGTGTCCCCGGCCCGCGTGTCCCCGGCCCTCGTGTCCCCCGCCCTCGTGTCCCCGGCCCGCGTGTCCCCCGGCCCGCGTGTCCCCGGCCCCCGTGTCCCCGGCCCTCGTGCCCCGGCCCTGGTGTCCCTCAGCCCTCGCGTCCCCGGCCCTCGCGTCCCCGGCCCTCGTGTCCCCCGGCCCGCGTGTCCCTCACCCTCGTGTCCCCGGCCCTCGTGTCCCCGGCCCGCGTGTCCCCGGCCCTCGTGTCCCCGGCCCTCGTGTCCCCGGCCCGCGTGTCCCCGGCCCTCGTGTCCCCGGCCCTCGTGTCCCCCGGCCCGCGTGTCCCCGGCCCGCGTGTCCCCGGCCCTCGTGTCCCCGGCCCTCGTGTCCCCCGGCCCGCGTGTCCCCGGCCCGTGCGTCCCCGGCCCTGGTGTCCCTCAGCCCTCGCGTCCCTCAGCCCTCGTGTCCCCGGCCCGTGCGTCCCCGGCCCTCGTGTCCCCGGCCCGCGTGTCCCCGGCCCTCGTGTCCCCGGCCCGCGTGTCCCCGGCCCTCGTGTCCCCCGGCCTGCGTGTCCCCCGCCCTCGTGTCCCTCGGCCCTCGCGTCCCCGGCCCTCGTGTCCCCGGCCCGTGCGTCCCCGGCCCTGGTGTCCCTCAGCCCTTGCGTCCCTCAGCCCTCGTGTCCCCGGCCCGTGCGTCCCCGGCCCTGGTGTCCCTCAGCCCTTGCGTCCCTCAGCCCTCGTGTCCCCGGCCCGTGCGTCCCCGGCCCTCGTGTCCCCGGCCCGCGTGTCCCCGGCCCTCGTGTCCCCCGGCCTGCGTGTCCCCCGCCCTCGTGTCCCTCGGCCCTCGCGTCCCCCGGCCCTCGTGTCCCCGGCCCTCGTGTCCCCGGCCCGTGCGTCCCCGGCCCTGGTGTCCCTCAGCCCTTGCGTCCCTCAGCCCTCGTGTCCCCGGCCCGTGCGTCCCGGCCCTGGTGTCCCTCAGCCCTTGCGTCCCTCAGCCCTCGTGTCCCCGGCCCGTGCGTCCCCGGCCCGCGTGTCCCTCACCCTCGTGTCCCCCGGCCCGCGTGTCCCTCACCCTCGTGTCCCCGGCCCGCGTGTCCCTCACCCTCGTGTCCCCGGCCCGCGTGTCCCCAGCCCTCGTGTCCCTCAGCCCGCATGTCCCCGGCCCTCGTGTCCCCGGCCCTCGTGTCCCCGGCCCGCGTGTCCCCGGCCCCGGCTGCGCAGGCGTGGGGAGCTCGCGGCCCTCTCCGTGCTCGGTGGCGTCCCTCGTCCATCGGGGAGGCCGGGGCGCCAGCGCCGTTCATTGACCGTGCGGGCGGCGGGCTGACACTTGGGGCGACGAGCAGGACGCGCCGGGCTGGGAGCCCCCCCGCCCCCCAAGCCCCTTCCCGCCTCAGCCCGCGGCGTTTCCACACCGGGCGCTGTGCGCTCCGCGTGGGGCCCGGCGCGCGAGGGACACCGGCCGCACAGGGGTGTGGAACGCGGGGGCCACTCGGGCTAGCGCTGCCCGCACAGTACTCGAGTATGAGGTGTGCGTGTGTGTGTGTGCGTGTGCGCGCGTGTGTAACGCGTGCCTTACCCGTCTCACCATGCTGCACGCACACCGCCCGCGCCGTCCTCCCCCATCGCCCGGGTCCTGCTTGTGAGGAGGAGGGAACTGAGCATGCGCACGCGCACACGCACGCGCACGCGCACACCCGTCCAGGGCACGGCGGGGCTCCGCGGCCGCCGCTTCTTGGCCGTGGCCGCGCGTGCGGAGCCGCTTCCCCTGCCCTGCCCTGCCCGCGCGTGTGCTCCGTGTGCGCCACGCTCCGTGCCCGGGGGCGGGCGGGGGCGCGGGCCGCTCACGCGCGCGGGCCTTCACGGCGCCCGGCGGCCGCCGGGCCTCACCCGCCCCCGCCCCTCCCCCGCAGATCGTGGCCGCCATCCTCGCCATCGCCGGCATCGTGATGATGACCTACGCCGACGGCTTCCACAGCCACTCCGTCATCGGCATCGCGCTGGTGGTGGGCTCCGCGTCCACCTCCGCCCTGTACAAGGTGCGCATGCGCGGCGGGCGCCGCGGCCACGCCCCGGGGAGCCCCTGCGGGCCTGGGAGGGCGGGCGGGCCTCCGCTCCCGCCTCCACCCGCCCCCCCTCCACCACAGGCCCTCACCTGGGGGGGGAGGGCGCCGGCACAGGGACCCCCTCCCCCTCCCCCTCCCGACCCCGTCACGCGGGGCCTCCCGACCCCGTCACGCGGGGCCTCCCGACCCCGTCACGCGGGGCCTCCCCACCGCGGGCTGGGGTCCGGACGGCCACAGTGCGCGCTCAGCCTGGAGTTCCAGACCCGCCCCCCGCCCCCCGCCCCCCCCCCCCGCAGGTTCTGTTCAAGCTGCTGCTGGGGAGCGCGCAGTTCGGGGAGGCGGCCCTGTTCCTGTCCGTCCTGGCCGTGTTCAACCTGCTCTTCGTCACCGGCGTCCCCGTCGTCCTCTACTTCACCAAGGTGGAGCACTGGAGCTCCTTCGCCGACGTCCCCTGGGGGAGCCTCTGCGGGTTCTCCCTGCTCCTGCTGAGTAAGTGGGGCGCCGGCCCGAGACCCCCGCAACGCGGGGGGGGGGCAGGCTTGCTGGAGGCCTGTCCTAACCGAGAACAGGGAAGGACCCCCAGGTCCCCATGGCCAGGCCGCTGTGCCTGGCCTGTCCCCCCAAATCACAGCTGGGCGGGGAGCGGGTGAGCACAGAGGTGACACTGCGGGGGGGGGGGGGGGGGGCATCCTCCTGGTCACCCCAGCCCCGGCCCCGCCCCCAGCCCAGGCCCCGCCCCGGCCCAGGCCCCGCCCCGGCCCCGCCCCCGCCCCGCCCCCGCCCCACCCCCGGCCCCAGCAAGTCCGTCCCCCCAGCCCTGGCCCCGCCCCCAGCCCCGGCCCCACCCCAGCCACGCCCCCAGCCCCAGCAAGTCCGTCCCCCAGCCCCGGCCCCACCCCAGCCACGCCCCCAGCCCCTGCAAGTCCGTCCCCCAGCCCCGGCCCCGCCCCCAGCCCAGCAAGTCCGTTCCCCGGCCCCGCCCCCGGCCCCACCCCCGGCCCCAGCAAGTCCGTCCCCCCAGCCCTGGCCCCGCCCCCGCCCCAGCCACGCCCCCAGACTCGGCCCCGCCCCCAGCCCCAGCAAGTCCGTTTCCCGGCCCCAGCCCCGCCCCCGGCCCCCACCCCCGGCCCCAGCAAGTCCGTTTCCCGGCCCCGCCCCCAGCCCCGCCCCCAGCCCCGCCCCCGGCCCCACCCCCGGCCCCAGCAAGTCCTCTTGGCTGGGAGGGCAGGGCCCAGTCAGACTGTCTGCCCCGACCCCGGGCCCCGCGGGCGGCCTCGCGTCTGAGCCGCTCCCCGAGCCAGGCGCCTGGCTCCTGAGCAGCCGCGCACCGCGCACGCGCGCACGCACACACGCCCTCGCGCGTGACTCTGGGGCTCTGCGGCCTTGGTTTCAGCCTTCAACGTGGTGTTGAATTTTGGGATCGCCGTGACTTCCCCGACCCTGATGTCCCTCGGGATCGTCCTCAGTGTGCCTGTGAACGCGGGTAAGCCGGGCCCGCCTGCACGCCTGTCACCCACACGCGCGCGCCACACCCTCAGCCTTACGTGCACACGCACGTGCCCTCCCACGCAGGCTCACCCACACACACGTTCACACACACGCTCACACGCAGGCTCACCCACACACACGTTCACACACACGCTCACACGCAGGCTCACCCACACACGTTCACACACACGCTCACACGCAGGCTCACCCACACGCGTTCACACACACGCTCACACGCGGGCTCACCCACACGCATTCACACACATGCTCACACGCGGGCTCACCCACACACGCTCACACGCGGGCTCACCCACACGCATTCACACACATGCTCACACGCGGGCTCACCCACACGCATTCACACACATGCTCACACGCGGGCTCACCCACACACGCGTTCACACACGCTCACACGCAGGCTCACCCACACGCGTTCACACACACGCTCACACGCAGGCTCACCCACACGCGTTCACACACACGCTCACACGCGGGCTCACCCACACGCGTTCACACACATGCTCACACGCGGGCTCACCCACACACGCGTTCACACACACGCTCACACGCAGGCTCACCCACACGCATTCACACACATGCTCACACGCGGGCTCACCCACACACGCGTTCACACACACGCTCACACGCAGGCTCACCCACACGCGTTCACACACATGCTCACACGCAGGCTCACACACCCTCCTGCACTCCCACGCAGGCTCACCCACACACGCTCACACACGCTCACACGCAGGCTCACCCACACGCGTTCACACACACGCTCACACGCAGGCTCACCCACACGCGTTCACACACACGCTCACACGCAGGCTCACACACACGCGTTCACACACACGCTCACACGCAGGCTCACCCACACGCGTTCACACACACGCTCACACGCAGGCTCACCCACACGCGTTCACACACACACTCACACGCGGGCTCACCCACACGCATTCACACACATGCTCACACGCGGGCTCACCCACACACGCGTTCACACACACGCTCACACGCAGGCTCACCCACACGCGTTCACACACACGCTCACACCGCAGGCTCACCCACACGCGCTCACACACACGCTCACACGCAGGCTCACCCACACGCTCACACACGCTCACACGCAGGCTCACCCACACACGCTCACACACACGCTCACACGCAGGCTCACCCACACACGCTCACACACGCTCACACGCAGGCTCACACACACGCTCACACACACACTCACACGCAGGCTCACACACACGCTCACACGCAGGCTCACCCACACACGCTCACACACATGCTCACACGCAGGCTCACCCACACACGCTCACACACACGCTCACACGCAGGCTCACCCACACACGCTCACACACGCTCACACGCAGGCTCACCCACACACGCTCACACACATGCTCACACGCAGGCTCACCCACACACGCTCACACACACGCTCACACGCACACCCTTTCCTGTCGTTGGTGGGACGCAGCGCGCGGTTGAGCTCCTGCCGGGAGAGCGTGTCTGCGTGGCTGTGTGGCGTGGACAGTGTCTCCCCCGCAGAGGGCCGAGCCTCGGGGACGCGTCGGCACGCGCACAGCCAGAGCGGTGGCATTGAATCCCGGCGGGTCCGAGCGGCGTCTCGAGGGTTCTTAACGATGCAGACCGTTGAGCTTCGCTTTCTGCACGCGACGTTCTGTCGAGGCCTTGGGTCAGGGGCCGCGTGGCTGTGTGTTGACCGGCGCGGGCGGGGACAGTCCTGTCCCCCTGTCCCCAGAGGGAGCCAGGCACCGTTGCCTGGGTGCTGGGACTCAGCTTGTTCTGCTCTGGGGCCCCGTTGCATGCGCGTGTGCACGCACACACACATGCACACACACGCACACACACACGCACACACACGGTGGACAGCTCTTCCAAGACTTGTCTACCTGCTCCTGGCCTTCCCCTTCCCTGGCTCGCGCTGGCTTCCCTTCTGGGTTTCCCTTCCGGAACCTCCTGGCCTCATGCCCGCCTCCCAGGCAAGTTTGCTCTTCAAAACCAGTAGACACCTGTGTGTTCATATATTGGGGAACTGTTCTTAAACGATGTCCTTATAGACAACGCAGAAAGGGACAAAAGGGGTGCGTGTGTGTGTGTGTGTGTGTGAATCCTGGGCCTTGAACTCGGGGTCTGGATGCTGTCTCTGAGCTTTTATTTGTTTTTCTCAAGGCTGGTGCCTTGCTACTTGAGCCGCAGCTCCAATTCCAGCTTTTTAGTGGTTAACTGAAGAGTCTCACGGACTCTTCTGCCTGGGCTGGCTTTGAACCTTGATCCTCAGATCTCAGCCTCCCATGTAGCTAGGATGACGGGCGTGGTACCCAGCACCACCACCCAAAAAAAAACCTTTAAAAGTATCAGTACCGTTTCCCTCGACACCGGAAGCAGCTACAATAAAACGTTGCTTTGTTTGCGTCTAAATACACACACGTCCCGACTATTCCTGATCTGGTTTTTTTCTCTCGGACACAAAAAGCATTAGCGTGTCGACTCAAGTGCCGGCTTTTGGAGGTGCTACCCAAACTAACGTTCAGGATGAGTTCTAGACCGGCCCCGGCCCGGCGGAGGACTGTGGGCGACCCCCGCCCGGGCCGGGCCGGCCGCTGACGCCCCCCGTTCCCCGCAGTGGTGGACCGCTACACCAGCGAGATCGTCTTCAACGGCGTGCGGGTGGTCGCCATCGCCATCATCGGCCTGGGCTTCCTGCTGCTGCTGCTGCCCGAGGAGTGGGACCTGTGGCTCATCGGGCTGCTCACGCGCCTCAAAGTGCGGAAGAAGGACGAGGCGGCCGAGGCCGCGGGGGACCCGGGCTCTGCCCCCCTCGGCAGGAGCAGGAGGGCTCGCCCGTCCTTCGCGCGCTGAGGCCGTGTCGAGGGGAGCCCCCCCCCCGCGCGGACTCCAGAGGCCCCTCCGTCGGGTACGGTGTACATACCTGTACAGTTTTGGTAATCTGCGCTCAATTCTAGGGTATCTATTGGCATGTCCAACTTGCTTGCACTTTTCCACATCAGACCCTCCACTTAGGGGTTCCGAGTTAGCGCGGAGGACGGAGGAGCTGCCCAGCGCTTCTTCGGTGAATGTAACGTCGGCCCAACGAGCCCCGCCGCGGCCGCTCGGGTGACGGGCGGGCTTGACGAGCCAGGGCAGCTGCTCTGAAGCTCAGCACCTGAAAAGGACTTTGCACACTGTGATTACTTCTCAGCCGGAGTAGGTCATACTTTGTTCTATACCAGAGCTGTGCTATTCACTTTAAGGAATTCCAATGAACCAAAAGATACTGTCAGTCTGAGTGGATGGGTGGATGGATGGATGGGTGGATGGATGGGTGGATGGATGGGTGGATGGGTGGGTGGGTGGATAGGAAGGTGGATGAGTGCAAGAACTGATGGATAGATGGGCGGATGGGTGGATGGATGGGTGGGTGGGTGGATAGGAGGGTGGATGAGTGCAAGAACTGATGGATAGATGGATGGGCAGATGGATGGGTGGATGAGTGGATAGATGGATGGGCGGGTGGGTGAGTGCATCAAGGGGTGAGTGGATGGACGGATGGACGGATGGATGGATGGTTGGACAGATGGTGGACAGAGGTGTGGGTGGGATGGGAAACAATGAAGCAGAAAAGAACATCGGACATGAAAACCATCAGAAGACAAGCCGGCGCCAGGTCACAGCAAGGCAAGGAAAGTCCATCCCTGGCGGGTCTTCTCTCTTGTGTCCTCACAAGTTCGTGCAGGAGAATTTCCAGTGCCTTCTACAGAATTTTCGTCTTTACCTATGTGAAGCAAGGTGACGTTGTGAGTCACTGGCGCTGTCTTATAATTTCGATGTCGACATCTCTAGGAACTCAGACCTTCTGTGTGTGCGTTCGGATGCGACACGGCGGTGCCGGTGTCCCCGAATGTGGCTGTGTTGTGCCATGGGGGTGTCCTGTAGACTGGGGGAGGGGCACTGCTGGTGGCTTTTACTTCAAGACCAAGTCTGAAAAATTATTTACTGAATCCATAAACCTTTTTATGAAACTTTTACGCACCTGGCTGTTTACTTACACAATTTCGGTCTGTGGGAAATTCTATCTGTGATGGAAGTGTGAAGAGGGATGGGGTCAGAGTTGACTATTTTTGAAGTTTACATCGTTCCATACGAAACAGAAACTTTATTTTGCGATGTTGTCATAGGATGACGGCGCTGCCGCCAGTCACTTAGGGAAGGGGCGGGGAGGGGGGGAGAAGGGGCTGGGAGGGGGGAGAAGGGGCGGGGAGGGGGAGAAGGGGCGGGGAGGGGGGAGAAGGGGCGGGGAGGGGAGGAGAAGGGGCGGGGAGGGGGGAGAAGGGGCGGGGGGGAAGAAGGGGCGGGGAGGGGGGGAGAAGGGGCGGGGGGGGGGGAGAAGGGGTGGGGAGGGGGGGGAAGGAAGGGGCATTGGCCACCTGAACTTTTTAGCAAATTATCTTCTCGGTTTCCATGACCTTCTGGCCACATTGATTAATAAAATATTTGAAACGGAAGCGGGGTGTGCAGTGCGGTGTGGGCAGCGGTGTCCGGAAGCCCCCCCCCTGCACCCGCACCCCACTCCGGTGTCGGGGACGTGGCAAGCCCGCCTCCGCCGCCTGGGGCGCAGTGCCGGCCTCGTGGCCCGTGAGGCCCCGGTCCCCACAAAGGGGGGGCCCTTCAGGACAGGCTCTGGGCCTCGGGAGCCAGGGGTCCCCAGGGGAGCAGGGGAGGGCAGGACGCGAACCCCGGCGGGCTCCGGACCCTCGGGGCAGCCCAGGAAGATGGCCTCCGGCAGCCCAGCCGGCCCGGCCCCACGCCTCCACCTCGGGGCTCTGGAGCCCTCCCCCCCACCCCCAGAGCCTCCGGGGGTTCGGCTTGGTGTAAGGGCTCCAGGGGGCAGGGCCCCGGGGCCAGGTGGGCCCCTCCCTCCCTCCCTCCCTCCCTCCCTCCCCCTCTCCCTCCCTCGGGCGTCGTTAGATTCGCCTTTGCTGTGGAGCTGAGCTGCAGAAATGTCCAAGGCCAAACTGCTTGAGCGAAGGGAGGCGAATGACTCCTAGGAGACGCGCCAGTGACAGCGCTATGGCAGGGGATGGGACCCTGCTCCTTCCTCCTCCTCCCCTGCAGCTGCCCCCGCGTGGACAGGGTGGACGGGGTGGACGCGGTGGACGGGGTGGACAAGGTGGACGGGGCGGACAAGGTGGACGGGGTGGACGGGGTGGACGGGGTGGACGGGGCGGACGGGGCGGACGGGGCGGCCGGGGCGGACGGGGTGGACGGGGTGGACGGGGTGGACGGGGCGGCCGGGGTGGACGGGGCGGACGGGGCGGACGGGGCGGCCGGGGCGGACGGGGCGGACGGGGCGGACGGGGTGGACGGGCGGACGCGGTGGACAAGAAGGACGGGGCGGGACGGGGCGGACGGGGTGGACGGGGCGGACGCGGTGGACAAGAAGGACGGGGTGGACGGGGCGGACGGGGCGGACGGGGCGGACGCGGTGGACAAGAAGGACGGGGTGGACGGGGCGGACGGGGCGGACGGGGCGGACGGGGCGGACGGGGCGGACACGGTGGACGGGGCGGACGGGGCGGACGGGGCGGACGCGGTGGACAAGAAGGACGGGGTGGACGGGGCGGACGGGCGGACGGGGCGGACGCGGTGGACAAGAAGGACGGGGTGGACGGGGCGGACGGGGCGGACGGGGCGGACGGGGCAGACGGGGCGGACGGGGCGGACACGGTGGACGGGGCGGACGGGGCGGACGGGGCGGACGGGGCGGACGCGGTGGACAAGAAGGACGGGGCGGACGGGGCGGACGGGGCGGACGGGGCGGACGCGGTGGACAAGAAGGACGGGGTGGACGGGGCGGACGGGGCGGACGGGGCGGACGGGGCGGACGGGGCGGACACGGTGGACGGGCGGACGGGGCGGACGCGGTGGACAGAAGGACGGGGCGGACGGGGCGGACGCGGTGGACAAGAAGGACGGGGTGGACGGGGCGGACGGGGTGGACAGGGCGGACGGGGCGGACGGGGTGGACGGGGTGGACGGGTGGACGGGGTGGAGGGCATCCTCCGCCCACAGCACAGGCCGGAGCGCAGTGGAGCCAGGGCCCCCCCAGGGCGGCCTGTCCTCCCCAGGGGGGGGGGGTCGTCTTGGGTGCTGGTTGCAGTTGCGTGCAGGCAAGTTCTTACAAAGGCCGGGCTGGCGGGATTCACGAACCCCAGAAGAAGATCCCAGACGGGGCGGGGGGGGGGGGAGCTGGAGCCCGCCAGCCAGGCCCCGGGCGGCTGCTCACGCACGCAGCTAATGCAGTGGGGGGGGGGGAGGCTGGGGGCCCAGGGCAGGCGGCTCTGGGGGGGGGAGGCTGGGGGCCCAGGGCAGGCGGCTCTGGGGGGGGGAGGCTGGGGGCCCGGGGCAGGCGGCTCTGGGGGGGGGAGGCTGGGGGCCCGGGGCAGGCGGCTCTGGGGGGGGAGGCTGGGGGCCCGGGGCAGGCGGCTCTGAGGGGAGGGAGCTGGGGCCCGGGGCAGGCAGCTCTGAGGGGGGGGAGGCTGGGGGCCCGGGGCAGGTGGCTGGGGGGGGGAGGCTGGGGGCCCCGGGGCAGGCGGCTCTGGGGGAGGGAGGCTGGGGGCCCGGGGCAGGGCGCTCAGTCCCCGAGAGCCAGCGGTGTGGGTTTGGACGGCAGGGCCGCGCGTGGAGAAGCGGGAGGTACAATCGCAATTCCGTCGAGTTTTCTGGGCAGTGGGCGCGCGGTCCCCACGTTAGAATTCATCTAGGTGCTCGCGGGACCACCGTCGGGTCAGCATGCCCTTCGCCGACCTTGAGGCCGGCCCTCCCCCGTCGGCCTGCAAGGGGGGGGCTGCCACACCTGCCACTGTGCCCCCCCCCCCCCGCTCTGAACACGCGATCCCAAGAACTACAGCGGTTTCTTCAGCAGGAGCAGTTCTCCACAGCTCAGGCCCTGGGGGGGGGGGGCGTCCACCACACCCCCTGTGGGGCTGAACTCCGGGCGGGGGGGGGGGTGGGGGGGTCCACCACACCCCCTGTGGGCTGAACTCCGGGCGGGGGGGTGGGGGGCGTCCACCACACCCCCTGTGGGGCTGAACTCCGGGCGGGGGGGTGGGGGGGGCGCCCCGCCAGCCTGGGGCCCGCTAGGCGTTTTTCCTCCTAGGTAGCTCAGAGTAATCCCCAGTTCCCATCCACGGGGCGCTGATCATCCCAGCTGTAAGGGGGGTGGACGCCATCTCCCCTTCAGCGGGGCTGAAGGAGGCTCGACGGCTCCGCCCAGCCCCCCCCCCCCCAGCCCGGGAGTCAGTTGCCCTGACATGAAACGGAATGTTGGCCTCCACGGGTACTAGCCCACGGGGAGAGGTGGTCACTGCCGTGTCACACGCCTCCATCGCGGTGGTCTAGCCCCCCCACCCCCCCACCCCACCCCACCCCACCTTGGGGCTCCCCGCGGGCCCTGACCAGCCGCTTCCATTCCGGGGATACTCTCTTATACCATTAAGAAAGAACAGCCAAGGTATCGCTCTGAGCCAGAGCCCCGCGTTTCCACGGCAACCCGCTCCATTGCCGAGGCAATTGAGGGCCGTGCTGACAGTTACATGATTTTTAAAATTCCTTAGAAAATTCAGGTCTACTTACACACACAAAAAAAAGAATAAATCATTCTTCCCAGCTAAGTTAAAGCCTGCTGTGTTATTCTCCTTAAAAACATTTCATTTTTTAACCTGAAAATGTGCAAGCAAAAATGAAGTCTCGAATTGATCTTGTGAGTGCTCCACTCTTCATGTTAACCAACTTGATCTTACAGGAATCCCCTTCGCCTGAAAATGCGGTGGGGGACCTGTCCACCTGCCAATCTAGCTAGCTAATCTATCCATCTATCTAGCATCTATCCCTCTAGCATCTATCATCTATCATCTATCCATCCATCTATCTATCTATCTATCTATCTGTCTGTCTATCTATCTATCTATCATCTATCTATCTATCCATCCATCCATCTATCTATCATCTATCATCTATCTATCTTCTATCTATCATCTATCTATCTATCCATCTATCTATCTATCTATCTATCTATCATCTATCTATCTATCTATCTATCATCTATCTATCATCTATCTATCTATCCATCTATCTATCATCTACCTAGCATCTATCTATCCATCTATCTATCTATCTATCTATCTATCATCTATCTATCATCTATCTATCTATCCATCTATCTATCATCTACCTAGCATCTATCTATCCATCTATCTATCTATCTATCTATCATCTATCTATCTATCTATCATCTATCTATCTATCTATCTATCATCTATCATCTATCTATCTATCTATCTATCTATCTATCTATCATCTATCTATCTATCTATCTATCATCTATCTATCATCTATCTATCCATCTATCTATCATCTACCTAGCATCTATCTATCCATCTATCTATCTATCTATCTATCTATCATCTATCTATCATCTATCTATCTATCCATCTATCTATCATCTACCTAGCATCTATCTATCCATCTATCTATCTATCTATCTATCATCTATCTATCTATCTATCATCTATCTATCTATCTATCTATCATCTATCATCTATCTATCTATCTATCTATCTATCTATCTATCATCTATCTATCTATCTATCTATCATCTATCTATCATCTATCTATCTATCCATCTATCTATCATCTACCTAGCATCTATCTATCCATCTATCTATCTATCTATCTATCTATCATCTATCTATCATCTATCTATCTATCCATCTATCTATCATCTACCTAGCATCTATCTATCCATCTATCTATCTATCTATCTATCTATCATCTATCTATCTATCTATCATCTATCTATCTATCTATCATCTATCTATCTATCTATCTATCATCTATCTATCATCTATCTATCTATCTATCTATCTATCTATCTATCTATCTATCCGGCATCTGCCTATCGCGCTTCCTTGGCTTTGCCGCGGGTTTCAGGACCTGGCCGCCAGTGTCGGGAGCCTGGCTTGGCTGACGGACGCCCGCGATCGCCCAGCGTCTGCGCCGGCCGCACAGGAGCGAGGACGGCACCTGCCGCCGCTGCGGGCGCTGGACGGTGAGCCTTGGGTGCTGGGAAAGCTGAGCCGCAGCCTTGGGTGTGGTTGGCTGAAAACAGAGAACGCACCAATAGGGCGACGCCCTGAGGGTGGTGTGGACAAGGCCCCCCCCCACGGGACCGCGGCCTCCTGGCGGCCAGGGCCAGGGCGAGGGCTTGGGGATGCGAAGGCAGGAAGCAGGCCGGCGATGATCACGCGTCACCTGCTGCCCTTGCTCTCACCTGAAGGGACAGAGAAGGCTCTGAAGGGACAGAGAAGGGACAGAAGGCTCAGTCCCGAGGCTGGAGAGGGGACCGAGCAGCCTCGGTGGGAAGCGCTGCGACGCTGGCCCCCGGGAGCCCTGGGGGAGGCGGCCACGAGGGCAGGCGCCGCGCAGCCCCAGCCGCGCTGAGGCCCAGCTGTGTGTTCTGTAAGCATTGGTTTTGCTCCACCTCAGGATCCCCTGCAGTGTTTTGGAAAGTAAAAAAAGGAGATTAGATGATCGTGGCAGAGGGTTTTTTATATGAAAGCAAAGGAAAATATTTTACGTTTCACAATCTTTTTTTTTTTTAACTCAAGGCCTGGACCCTCTTCCTAAGCGTCTCCGCTCCACCACTTGAGCCACAGCTCCGCTTCGGGCTTTTTGGAAGTTATTGGCCAGAAAAGGGCCTGACGGACTTTGATGCCTGGGCTGGCTTCAAACCAGGATCCTCAGGTGTCGGCCTCCTCAGCGGCTTGGATCATCAGTGAGAGCCCTGGAGGCCCGGCTGGGTCTGCGCGTGCTCAGCGGATCTCAAAGCCAGCGGGTGGGGGGACTCCGGCCAGCGCCTGCAGCCCCGGGGGGGGGGGGAGCCGGGATCTTCGCGGCGGGGAAGACAGCGTCACGCCTGAGCCAGACACCGACGGCTAGGAGAGGCTGGAGGGCGGCCAGCCGTCTCCACGTGGAGTGACACAAGCCGGGGACGGGGACAGACGCCGCCTCGACGGCTCTCACCCCGTGGAAGCTCAGCAAGTGGACTGCGCGGGCAAGAGCAGCCCCGAGGGCAAGGGGGGGAGCACGGGGGAGGGGGGGGCGTGGGGGGCGGGGAGCAGGGGGGGCGGGGGAGCCGGGGGGAAGGGGGGGGCCGGGGGGCGGGGAGCAGGGGTGGCGGGGAGCACGGGGGAAGGGGGGACGGGGAAAGCGGGGGGGGTGGGGGGGAGCAGGGGGTGCGGGGAGCAGGGGGGGAAGGGAGGCGGGGGGGACGGGGGGCCGGGGGGCGGGGAGCAGGGGTGGCGGGGAGCACGGGGGGGCGGGGGGGGCCGGGGGGCGGGGAGCAGGGGGGGAAGGGGAGCGGGGGGGACGGGGGGCCGGGGGGCGGGGAGCAGGGATGGCGGGGAGCATGGGGGGAAACGGGGGGGCGGGGGCAGCACGGGGGGAAGCTGGGGGAGGTGGGGGGTGGGGAGCAGGAGGGGCGGGGAGCACAGGGGAAACGGGGGGCGTGGGGGGGCGGGGAGCAGGGGGGGTGGGGAGCACGGTGGGAAGGGGGGGTGGGGGGCGGGGAGCAGGGTGGGTGGGGAGCGCGGGGGGAAGGGGGGCGGGGGAGAAGGGGGGGCCAGGGGGCGGGGAGCATGGTGGGGAAGCGGGGCGGGGGGGGGCGGTCACTGAACGGCAGCGGCTGCCACTCACTAGGACTCTAAATGGAAACAAGTGTAAGAATGCCACTATCAATTTGTTTTAGTTTCCTTCTGACACAGGTGTAAGTGTGATGGTTTTCAAAGTCCATGCCCAAATACGTCTGATTACGCTGGATACATTCACAATCCCGGTAATTTTTTGTTTTTGTTTTGGCCAGTCCTGGGCCTTGGACTCAGGGCCTGAGCACTGTCCCTGGCTTCTTATTTGCTCAAGGCTAGTACTCTGCCACTTGAGCCACAGCGCCACTTCTGGCCGTTTTCTGTATATGTGGTGCTGGGGAATCCAACCAGGCCTCGTGTATCCGAGGCAGGCGCTCTTGCCACTAGGCCATATCCCAGCCCCCGGGTAATTTTTTAAAAAGGCATTGTTCTGTATTTGACAAGCATTTCCTTTATAGTGACATATAAAATAATGATCCATCTTATGGCTGATGTATCTCTGTGTGTGTGCGCGCGCACGCACGCTCACGTACACGCCCACCCCATCCTGACCTTGAACTCAGGGCCTGGGCTCTGTCTTTAAGGTTGTTTTTGTTTGTTTGGCTTAAGGCCGCAGCTTCACTCCCATCTCTTCTGGTGATCAATCAGAGATAAGAGTCTCACAGACTTTCCTTCACCAGGCTGGCTTTGAACACGGTTCCCAGATCTCTGCCTCCTGAGTAGCTAGGATTACGGGCGTGAGCCACTGGCCCCTCACGGACCAATGCATCCTAAACTTGCTGAAATATTATCGTGGTTTACTTTTATTATTCTAACTTTTCTTCTTTAAGTCCGCGCTGGAGTGGCCGCTATACTACTGTAGATACTATACTCGTATATGCTACGCTAGGCAGTGCCACACATCCGACGAAGGCGGAAATTCTTACCCCTGTCATTCCTGATGTCTTCCAAGCCTGACACACAGTAAGTGCTCAGTAAACCCACACAGCATGATGGATGAAGGATGGAGTCCGTTAGATGCGCGTCTATCCGACATGCATGAATATTTAGCTCTAACATGAAACCCGAGACTTGTGCCATTATCTGCATTCTCATTTGAGGCGAGCAACCCTATAAAACCCTCATGCTGTTGGCTCTGGCGGCTCACGCCTGGAATCCCAGCTACTCAGGAGGCTGAGACCTGAGAGGATGGTGGATTGAAGCCAGCCTGGACAGAAAAGTCTGTGGGACTGTTATCTCCAACTGGCCAACACCACCACCAAGCCACACGTTGTAAGTGTGGCTCAAGTGGTAGAGTCTTCCGTGGAGAAGGTGGAGGAAGAGCACTGAGTCGCCCTGACCCTAACGTGACTTGACCCGGGGGAGGAAGGACTCGGGCCGCGTGGCCTGGACTCCCCAGCGCAGGAACCCTGAGACCTCCGTGTCCCGACTTGTGGGGTGTGGGCTTCCTCGCTGCATGTCTGCCCTCGCCGCGCCGGGCATCGGCAGGGCTGACCCCTGTCCCGGAGCCCCAGACCCTCGGGGGAAGCAGCTCCGTGGGAATGGAGCCGGCCCCGGGCCCCGGGCTCCAGAAGGGCCTGGAGCTCCCCAGTCAGGGAGGGAAACAGAGTCCAGCTGGAATTTACTGGGCTAATGAAACAAGCAAGCAGAGGCGTCCAATGGGGATCCGAAAGGAGAAAGCTGCAGCAGAGATGATTCCCAACCCAGAAGCAAGTCTTGCAGGTCATTCTGGCAGAAGTGCTAACTGAAGCCCGGAGAGGGGTGGACTCGTCGCAGGAAGGAGAGGGGGGCTGAGCATCGGGGACACACTCGCACACCCTGTGCCCACAGGGGCTCGGGCAGGGCCGCTGCCCTGTGGCACTGAGATCCCAGGAATCTTCCTCCTGCTCGGGTCCCGAGTGGGGGTCTGTGATGACTGTCGTGTAAAACAGAACAGGTTATAAATAAAAGTCTGTGGGCCGCTGCAGAACAACAACGCATTGGTTTCGGCATGACTGCGTCTGTCTGGCCCCGCCCACCAAGACTTGGGATCCACTTGGCTCCGACTGGAGAACTCCCACACTGAGTGCCCAGGACGCCAGCCCCCCACGCCCCCCACCAACGTCTCTTTGCCTCCTCCACCTCAACCCAAGCTGAAGAGCGCACCCTCTTCCTCTGTCCAAACAGCACACTCGGAATGATCTTTGAGCACCCATGCTCATGTATTGGCTCTAGTCTTCAACACTTTATCACATTTTAATAATCATGCTAAAAATGTTTTGTATGACCATGATTTTAAAAAAACAATCTGTGGATCTATTCCACTAAAGATGCCTTTTCTCAGCCCAGTTACTCCTGTTTGCTTAAAAATGAAGATACACATTCACACCGAAAAGGTCAGTAAACATAATTTATTTAAAGACTGATTTAAAAGCAGACACTTCCCCAGATCCAGAAATAGAACCTCTAGAAGCCTTCCCTGGTCACATCTCTTTGCGTGTCCTAGAGAGAAGCATTTGTGATAACTCTTTCTTTGCTTTTTAAAAATATAACCTTAGTAAAACTTACAGATGTGTCTCGAAGTTGCCTCTTGTCAGTTGCTGTGGGCTCTGTGGGGAACACGCCGCATCCATTCTTTGCTGACTTGTTTCTTTCACTCAATATTCTGGTTCACTGTGTTATCACAGTGAGGATTTGTCCTTTTTCACTGTTGAACCCGATTTCAGAGGTTGACTACAGTCCATTCATGTATTTGATGGCTGATGATGTATTTGATGGCTGTATGCTGGTGAGAGCGTTGACAAGTAGATGCCCTGGGCTTCGGAACTGTCACTGTCTGTCAATGCCACCTTCAGTCTCCCTAGCGAAGCAGCTCCCTAAGAGACCATCAGCTCCCGCCATCACAAAGAGCTGGGATTCTCCTTGCCTCGGGCTTGCAAGTCACCTTTCAATCTGTGGGTGTCTGCTCATAATGCACGGGGTCTTCTTGGTTCCTTTCTGTCCTCACTGATGAGGATGGAAGTATTTTCACAGATGGCTCATTTGCATTTGTCCAAAGTGCTCTTGAAGACCTGCGCTTTTTCAGATCAGATCACGTTTGCCATTTCTTATCCATTTGTTGGTTTTCACAACTCCTGAGTGCTCACTTTTTGAGATATATATCTCATATAACATCTCATATATATCATAATATCTCATTTATATCATATAGATCTCATATAATAGATATATATATATATACATTAGCTTCTCCCACCTCGGGACAGTCTTTTCAACCACATGGTGTTCGGTCAGAGACCCATTCCTCTTTAGAAGCTGGGTGCACCGGCTTTCTTCTGGCTAAACACACTTGGGCCCCGAACCCGGGTAACGGCTCAGCCCCTTTACCAACGAACGCCACGGGCAGCGGGGCCCAGGGACTGGAGCCAGCCCCGCCCCCCCCCCCCCCCACGGAGGCAACCCTAGGGGCAGCGGAGGAGGGCGGGCCCGAGCGGGCTCTCCATCTGAGCCCAGGGCCGCCCGCGGCCGAGAGAAAGGGGCGGGTCAAGGCCGCCGGCGCCAATCACAGCGGCGCATGCAAATGCGAGCCGGTCGGCTCCAGTGGCCCACGGCTGCGGGGTCGTGTGGAGGTCGCAGGCCGTCGCCGCCCGCGCCCGGGGATTGGCGGCGCCCGGGCCCCGCCCACACGACGGCCGACGTCACGAGAACGCGCCGGGGAGGCCGCGCGCGGGGAGGCCGCCGGCTCTGTCGTCACACCCAGCGCCGCCGGCCGAGCCCCCGGAGCCCGGAAGCCGCCCGGACGCGGAAAGACGGGGCCGGAAGTCCCGCCCCCGCGGCCCAGCGAACGGCGCCCCGGAAGGGCCCGGCCCCGCCGCGACCCGGGCTGAGGGCGGCGAGGTCGGTGGCGGCGTGCGCGGGGACGTGCGCGCTGCGGGCTCGGGGCCGGGGCGGAGCGTGAGCCGGGCGCGCCCCCGCGGGCATGGCGGCCCCGACCAGGAGGGAGAGGCAGGTGTGCTGGGGCGCGCGCGACCGCTACTGGCGCTGCCTGGACGAGAACGCCGAGGACGCGGCCCGCTGCCGGGCGCTCCGGAGCTCCTTCGAGGACAGCTGCCCCGCGCAGTGGGTACGTCCTGGGGGGGGGGGGCCGGGCGGGGGGGGGCCGAGGGCGGGAGGGCTGGGCGTGGTGACGGCGGCCGGCCGTCTCCCGAGGGCCCCCCCACGTCCGTGACCCTCCCCCCGCGCCCCCCGCCCACACCTCCCGACACCCCCCCACACCTCCCCGCACCCCCGTCCTCACGCTCAACACGCCTCGCACCCCCTAGCGCCCCCACGCCCCTCCTCAGACCACCTCCCACACCGTCCCACACTCCCGTCCTTCTCCCACCCGCACCCGGTGCGTGCTGTGTAATACCGGGCACTAGGCTCCACCACCCTCGTTTGCGTTTAGTCCCGGGAGGCCCCCCTGGTTCTAGTTTCGCCCTAGGAGCCAGGCCTCAGATAGACAAAACCATCGACCAAGATGAACCACTGAAGGGACTCAAGCGTAGGTCTCTGGTAGTGCTGTCTGTGTGAACGGTAATCCAAGTAAGAGGGGACAGGACCGGTGCAGTCTGCGGGCTGAAGCCAGCCAGGGGTGTAGCTGCTAGTGGATCAGGTTTAGGAGGTGGAGAGGCCTGCCTGAGGGCTGGAGTTCTGGACAGGCCAGGACTGCAGTGTTGGAAGGACCTGTGGAGTTGTCTGCTAGGCACTGAGAGATGCCACAGGACACGCTAGCATCTGTTCACTTGCCACGAGGAGGAGAACGTGGCGTGTGCCTTCAGGTGGCAGCTGTCCTAGCCTGCTGGCCCAGGACCACTGGGATTTATGAATAGGTTGTACCAGGGAGACCACAGTGCAGAGGGGCTGAGGGCCTCTCACCCGGCCTTACCGGATCTAGGCAAGGACGGAGCTCTGGTACATTTTAGAGGGAGCACTGTTGTGACAGCCTCCCGGCAAAGCAGAGCGTGTAGAAAGAAAGTTCATACTGGCCAGTCTGGAAGTGGACTCCAGATCCTGTGTTCCACCAAGTTAAAGACTGGATTTCATAGTGGTTCATCTCATTCTGCAAGTCAGTGGTGTTCAGGCTGCCCCTCTATGAGTGTGCCTGAGAGCCTCTACGAGCGTGTCATTCTTACTGAAGGAAATGACTAGCAAAAAGCAAGGCCAGAGGTGCAGCTCAAGAGGCCAAGGGAGCAATGCAGAGCAAGTGTGAGACCCTGAATCCAAGCCCCAGTACCAGCAGAAATTCAAGCGGGCAGGTGGGAAGAGCGCCGATCGCAGCCACTTCCCGCCGCCTGGCACCCCAGCGGCCCGGGCCTTGTCTCCAGACCTCCTCGAGTAGCTAAACACGGGAGCCTGAGGAGTGACAGGCGTTATAAACTCGCATCCCGCGGTGCAGCGCAGCAGGCTGTACCTCCTTGCGCTTCGGCGCTGGGCCGTGCTGCCGCTAGCACACGTTTTCCTTGGCTTTGATTGGCTGCTTTTCAGGTTTTTTTTTTTTTTTTTTTTGGCCAGTCCTGGGGCTTGGACTCAGGGCCTGAGCACTGTCCCTGGCTTCTTTTTGCTCAAGGCTAGCACTCTGCCACTTGAGCCACAGCGCCCCCTCTGGCCATTTTCTGTATATGTGGTGCTGGGGAATTGAACCCAGGGCCTCATGTATAGGAGGCAAGCACTCTTGCCACTAGGCGTATCCCCAGCCCTGCTTTTCAGGTTTTATATGAAGTTATGCTATCCCTTTTTCCCCCTCCAGTTCCCTATGGAAAAAGAATATAAGTAAAAATCAAACCAAGTCTTTAATATTATGGTTTTACCATGAGTTGACTGCAAATATGGTATGGAAGCAGTTGTCAACACTTGTGTTGAAATTGTGTGACCCACTGAGCATTTCCCTGCCCTTCCTTTTGGGGGAAACCTGCCTCACAGACAGGCGCCTCCAGAACAGGGTAGAAGTGAAGGTGACTTGTGTTGAGATCCAGTGAAAGGTGCCATGTTTGGGCTGGGATATGGCCTAGTGGCAAGAGTGCTTGCCTCGTATACACGAGGCCCTGGGTTCGATTCCCCAGCACCACATATACAGAAAACAGCCAGAAGTGGCGCTGTGGCTCAAGTGGCAGAGTGCTAGCCTTGAGCAAGAAGAAGCCAGGGACAGTGCTCAGGCCCTGAGTCCAAGCCCCAGGACTGGCCAAAAAAAAAAAAGAAGGTGCCATGTTTCCTCTAGAAGTTGGGTGGCATTGTGGAAAAATGAGCCCAGCGCCTGCAGTATTCAAAATAAAGAACACGAAATAAGAGCTAGATTCCGGTGAGCGGTATTAATGCGGCGCAGCAGTCACGGCGGACAGCAGTGCTGGCTACAGCACGCAGGCTGTCAAGCTGTAGGTGCTGGGCCTGTCTGTGTGAATGGTGTAGGTAAACTCGAGTGGTTGTGGAGGGCTGAGCTGTGCAGCAGAACTTCAGGGGTTTTCCTCGATGGCAGTTTTCTGGAATCTTGTACCCATGGATACCAAAGATGATCTGTCTGTCCTCCCAAGTGTGTGGGCTCTGGATGGGGCAGATGCTAGAAATGTGTGGGCGATGAGTTTCAAGGCGTGTTGAACTTGAACAACGCCGGGTGTGGGTGGGTGTGGCTCTGCCGTCGGCTTCCCCGTCCGAGCGCTCTGTGGACTTGGCTTGCAGGCCCCGTGTGCACGAGTCTGGCCCCTGGCGTTCCAGGCCCTCCAGACACAGGGCTGCGGCTCCGCGCGCCTTTCAGCCGCCCTCTGCATCCAGGCTCCCCGCACTAACACACTACCAACACTGCTGTGTGTGCACAATTCACACCCGAGAATTTAAGTTTGTGCCTTTGCTCATCTAGGCCTCCTGGCTTACCCTGATGTCAGGCCTTTTATCTCAACAGATCAAATACTTTGATATAAGAAGAGACTACTTGAAGTTTAAGGAAAAATTTGAAGCAGGTGAATTTGAGCCTTCAAATCAACTGCAAATTCCTAGGCTGTTCTTGAACTTTCTGCAAGGATTGAAGCGATTCTTCCTGCTCATTCAACGCTGCTGTGCGGCGTCCAGGACGGCATGAATTGGGGTTTGCCCGGCGCTGCAACCTGTGTATAGAGAGCACTCAGGAACCAGGGTGACCAGGAGCAGCCACGTCTTTCAAACGATGAAGAACTGAAGGACCACAAATAGGCTTAACCTTCATCTACAAAGAAATTGATTTTGAGAAAAAAAGTAAAGCCTATTATAAAAACACATTGCCAATTTCCTTTTCTGGAACAGGAGCCAAGAAGTAGGCACGTCTTTGCAGTTGTCACATTAGACACTAGGTTGTCACGTGTGCTCGGTGGAGCTCCCGCTTAACCGACGCAGTGGCGCAGGATTGGGGTCAGATGTGCGGCGCCCGCCCCCCGCCCCGTGTGCGGAGGGGCTGCAGTGACCCAGCGGCAGAGCACGCGCAGCCCCTCCTCGGGGAGTCTACCTAGCAAGGCTCCTGGGGACCAAGGAAGAAGGCAGGGTGAGCCGAGGGCCACGCGCGGTGCAGAGAGAGGAGCTGGAGGGGGAAGGAAACTGTTTGCTGCCATTAGAATTCTTACACGCGTAGAGGAAGTGGGCGAGGCGGTGTCACCATTAGAATACCACGGGTGCCACTGGATTTTCCTATCCGTCCCCAGTGGTTCCCCTAAAATAGCAACTGATCCCTGTGGTGGTCTTGAGACACCCCAGTCCTTTGCTACCCCTCCCTACAATGGCCTCACTGACCCGCACGCCTGGCTCTCACGGTTGGAGCAGTTTCCAGTCCTTTGGGTTGCGGGTAGAATCACAGGTGTAACAGCTTGCACAGCACCTCGCTGCGCGTGTGACCAGACCGCAGCCCCAGAGGCCGGGCCCCGTCCCCACCTCCCTGCTGCCCGTCGGTTGGTTGCTTCAAGGCAGGTATGGGCGCTCAGGGTAAAAGCTGTCTGCCCAAAACTAGAATGATGTAACTTAAAAAAAATATATGTTTATTTAAAGTACTTGAAATTTCTCCTAAAAAGGCATTCCAGGTTAGGTAAAAGCGTTTACTGAAAGGTAGGCACAGCAGTTTATACCTGCAAGCTACTCAGGAGGCTGAGAAAGGACTGAGGTTCAAAGCCAGCCTGGAGGTAACGCCTGAGAACGCCTGAGAGGTAATCACCAAATAAGCCGGAAGTAGGGCTGAGGCTCAAGTGGTAGAGGGCTAGCCTTGAGCCCCCAGGCCCCGAGTTCAAGCCCAGGACTGGGCATGGGTAAATTAAGGCACAAGACGGCTTATTCAGTCCTCCCAGCCCATTTGGGGATGGCGCTCAGCTCGTGGGGCTCTGCTCCGCGGAGGGCGGGGCGCGCGGCAGGCCTAGCCCACTGCCGCGTGTACTCCCAAATCAGCAGCGCGCGCTCACGTGCACGTTCAGGAGCGGACCACGCCCTGCTGCGGGATCTCCACGCAGGCGTCCAGCTGCTGGAGCAGCCTGGCCGGGATCCCTTCCCGCTCGTTCCTGTGGAGGAAGCAGCCGTCAGTCCCCCGCAGCACAGGCCCGAGTCTTGCCTTCCCCCTCCCCGCCTCTCCCCCTCCCCTTCCTGGAAGGCTGTAAGGAAGCAGCGGCTGAGTTGGGAAGGGACAGGCCTGGCTGTCACGTGGGGAGAGCCGGGGGGGCCCGGGGACGCCTCACCCTAACAGGAGCAGCGACTTCTCCGGGAAGCAGTACTGGTCCAGCTCGGAGCTCTTGGCCGTCTGCTCCACCCGACGATGGTGTAGCCTTCTGCTTTCTTCTGCTGCAGGTACTCAGCCAGCTGTGCGGGTTTCACCTGGGCGTTCGTGTACAAGGAGGGGCACATCAATTAACCCTTCCGTGCCAGCCCTGCAACAAAACTAAACTTGCTAAGCAAGAACGAAATGCTATCCTAAAGAACTTCCTCAGTGTCAAAAATCTGAGTTACTGCTAAATAAAAAGGGAGGTATAGCAGAACACATTTTACTGTTCGTTTTTTTAAAAGGTACATGATTGATAATTTCTAAATTACAAGAGCCACGCGATAAAGGAACTTGAGAACAACGTGGAACTGTCCTTCGGGGCAGTGCTGGCTTTGCCCCTGGGGAGCAGCGCTTGGTCGGCAGGTGACCCTTGAGCCACTCCGCGGGCCCTGGAGTTAAGTATCATTTTCAACTTGCCAAGGGCGGACTCAGCCAGGTGGCGGCAGCTCATTCCTGCAATCCTGGGTCCGCAGGAGATCGGGAGAACGACAGCTCAAGGCCGGCCCAGACGGAAAAACCGAAACACGTTCCATCTCCAGAATAACCGAGGAGAGGCTCGGCCGGAGGAGCGCGCAGGTGAGCACCAGCCAAGCAGGAGGCCGGGCGAGCTCGAGATCCGAGCTCGAGTCCCAGTACCAGCGAGGCTCTTCTCAAGCTATGCCCCAAGGCCAGGCCACACAGACGGCACCCCACGCCGAGCGCGGTGACGTCCCCGGCTCCTACCCACCTCCAGAGCGGCAAGCCACTGCTCTGCGGAGACGCTGAGGTGCTGGAACTGCGGGTCGTGGACGCACTGGAGGCTGCCCACCACCAGCGCGCAGCCCCGAACACCTCGCAGGTCCGGCACAGCCCTGCGCACGACAGCCGCCCGTCATCAGGGCCCCCCCCCCCAGGGCAGGGCGTGGGCGTGAGGTGGGGGTGGGGAGGATTTCCCAGTAGAAAGTCAAGCAGCTGGCCGGGGCCTAGCACTTCACCTCCTAAGTTGGTGGGCTTGTCGAGGAGCGAGGCCACTACGCCGAGTCTGCCCACGGCCTTCCGAGCCGGGCCGCTCGGTCCTGGGCCTCCACCTCCAGCTCTGCGTCCAAGGCGCCGAGTCTCCACGGAATGATCTTCCTTCTGCACATTGGCCCCCTCCGCCCAGCCGTCCGTGTCGTCCACCGGAGAGCCTGGAGGGGAGAGAAAGCGGAGCCGGCATGTGGACCTTATAATGGCTCAGACAAGGTGACTTTGGGGGGGAGAAGTACTGGCGCTCGAACTCGGCCCCGTGCCTGCTGGGCGGGTGTTCTGCCACCTGAAACCACAACTCCAGGTCTGGTGTTTTTGCCTACACCGGCCTCCCAATCTCTGTCTCCAGTCTGAGATTACAGACATGCCCAACTCAAAGTGAGTTATTTAAGTGAATTCCGAAGAGCCTTGCTTGGGTTCCAGCGTGTCATTTTTAATTTCCAAAGTCGGCTCTCCTAGCCAGCACACTATGTCACGTCACGTAAGCAGCAAATGCGTTTTCGCGGTTGAGCAGCTCCGTGAGTGAGCACTCGGAAGCAGGGTGCATCGAGTTGGTAAAGATGCTTTTCTTGGAGGTAAATAAAATAATGCAGAACCTGCAAGGACTGCTACATCAGAATAGAATGCTTATGAATGGGTTCTGGTAAACATGAATAAAATCTGTCTAACCTCATCAGATGAGGTGCGCGAGTCTAGGGAACACACGACACATGTGTGGCCAGGCGGGTCTCTGTGACACGCCCCCCGCCCCTTTCCCGGAGGCCCAGAGATCGAGATGCAGATGGTGGGGGGTGGGGGGCGCTGATCTACAGAGCAGACAGCGTCGTCGGGGGCCGAGACCGGGAGGCCCCGGCTCAAGCTGGCCCCGTAATCCCGACACCCCAGCGCCAGTGTGGCCAGGCTGAACACCAAGACCCCATCCGAATGAACGCGGCAGTGGCGAGTGCCGCCCGCTCCTCTAAGGCCACGCAGGCCTTCCGCGCCCTTGCGCGGATGTGACATCGCTCGAGGAGCGGGGCTGCGGGGGTAAAGGCTGCTGGGGGCGGGGGCGGGCGCCGGGAGGCCCGCGCGGCCTCCTGCCCTTCCTCTAGGCCGCGGGGTGGCATGGGGCCGGGCTCACCTGCGCCCCGCGGAGGCCGGCAGTCCCCGGGGGGGAGGTCGCTGGAGCGCGCTGGAGCCCGTACCACCGGGCGTCGGCGGCGTCGGGCAGGTCGGTGTGAAGCTGCGGAACTTGGCGAGGGGCAGCCACTCCTCCTCCGCCAGGCCCGCCAGCCGCGGCAGGCTGTGAAAGACGCTCTGCGGGGAGGCGCGGCCACGTGAGCGCGGTGCCCAGCACCCCGCCCACTCCTCGTCAGCTCGGAGGGCCGAGGGGGCCCCCAGGGTCTACACAACGCACCCCACAGGCGTGCAGCACACCCACGAGCACCGACACGCAGGCTCCTGAGGCCGCCTCCTCACCACCCTCACACAGACTCACACGCAGCCTCTCGCTCACTTCCGCAGCTAACTGTGACCCGGGTGAGCTTCGTGTGTGTGCGTGTGTCCCCCCCGCTCCATGCACACACACCCCACCCCAGGTGTGGGTGTGCACTGAGCCCAGGGCGGCTACACTGCCACACCGTGGCGGCGAGCAGCAGTGCCCCAGCCCCGCTTCTCGCCCGCTCTCCTAGGGAAAGTTCTGGGCCAAAAGCCCACGTCAGAGACGGCGCAGGGTGACTGGAGAGGGCCGGAGGCGCCAGGCGGCGTGCGAACGTCAGTAGCTGCACGCGGGGTCAGCTTACGTCCCCTGCAGTAAACATGGCGGTTCTCGAGACCATACAAGCACGGCGGTAAACTGAGGAGCGCGTCACTGGCTGCACCATTTTTGTCACCCAGATCCTAACGTGTGCCATTAGCCACAGAGCGGGCCGTTCTGTTCTCGTTGACAATAAACTGTTGTCGTTCTTTTAGAAACCTGCTGGGGTTTCTGTTCAGAGTTAAACATTCCCTTCCGGGGCTCCGAGCCACACGCTGCCAGGACAAAGCGAAAACCATGGCCAACTTTTGGCCTACAGGAAGCCGCCATCCCGTGCAACTGACCGACCAGCGAAGGCTCTGCAGTGTTTGGGGGGGGGGGGGGTGAGGAGGGAAGCGGGGGGGGGGGTGCGAGGAGGGAAGCGGGGGGGTGCGAGGAGGGAAGCGGAGGGGAGGGGGGGTCTGCCTACCTCCAGACAGTAGTCCTCCAGCGGGTGGAACCGTGCAAAGAAGAAGTGCTCCTGACGCGCTGCCAGTTCCTGCTGGCGTTCCTGCGCCGAGGGACGGAGAGCGGGTGAGGCGGCACAGGGAAGCGGCTCCCGGCCGGCGGGGGGACGCCATCGCCCATCCACGCAAGTGCAAGGTCACCCTAGACTCAGGCCCAGCCCAACCTCCATGCGCGCTCCCATTGTCACTGTGCTTCTTATTCTGTGGATCGAGCCCAGCTCCCTGCCCACCTCCCGGGCAGCCGCCTCGGGGAGGCCCACCCGCGGGGCCCACGTGGAGAGCGGGGCGCCATCCACAAAGCAGACAGCCAGCGACTCCGCGAGCCTAGCGCCCCCACCGCGAGCCGCCTGCGCGGGCGTCTGCCTGGCGCCGTGTGAAGGGCGGAGCCAAGGTCAGGCCGTGCTCAAGCCCGGTGCAGAGGACGCAGCCACACGCACCAGCTCGGAGACCCTGCGGCGCCCGTCGGAGAGCTCCGTGCCCGCGAGGACGGCCACGCCGCGCCGCCGCCAGCCGGGCGCCCGCACCGAGAGGATCCCGCTCGAAGCAAACCGGCCCTGCGGAGGAGGAGAGGGCCGGCGGCACCCTACCCTGCACCCTACCCTGCGGCGTGCGAGCTTCCGCCTGGCTCAGGCCCCCCTCCAGCACCGACGTCCACGGCGCACGCTCGTCCACGCCCTCGCTCCACACAGCTGCCACACTTTCTTGAGGGACACCAGCGCGTGCAGCCGGACGCTGAAGTTGTGGCTGACACACCACCGCACCGCGACAGCAAGGGCCTGCTTCAGCACCGGCTTCTGCAGAGGGGAGGGCGCCATGACGACCACGCGTGAGCCCTAACACGACCCCTGCCGCCTCCACGACCACCCGCGACCGCGAGCCCTAACACGACCCCTACCGCCTCCACGACCCACCGCGACCGCGAGCCAAAACACGACCCCTGCCACCATGAACAACCACCCATGTGCCCTAACACAACCCCTGACACCAACGACGACCACCTGGGACCACAGCTGCCCTGCCCCAGCCAAGCACGGCATGTCACGCGTATTTCTTTTAATCTGTGCAATCAGACGGCAGGGCTTTCATCCCTCAATTAACCGTCCACTCTCTGGCAGGAAGAGGCTGGCCTGCACGCGGAGCAAGGAGCCACCTGCCCCACGCACGAGGCCCCCCCCAGCCCCTCCCCTGCCCCACGCAGGAGGCCCCTCCCCAGCCCCTCCCCTGCCCCACGCACGAGGCTCCCCCCCAGCCCCTCCCCTGCCCCACGCAGGAGGCCCCTCCCCAGCCCCTCCCCTGCCCCACGCACGAGGCTCCCCCCCAGCCCCTCCCCTGCCCCACGCAGGAGGCCCCTCCCCAGCCCCTCCCCTGCCCCACGCACGAGGCTCCCCCCCAGCCCCTCCCCTGCCCCTCGCACGCGGCCCCCCCCAGCCCCTCCCCTGCCCCTCCCCAGCCCTCCTGTGCCCTGCGCCCAGCTCCGACCTCTGCGCCTGGGGCCGCCCTGCCCTTAGCCCAGGCCCTCCCAAGTCCAGGGAGGAGAGGCCCAAAAGCCCACTGCCCGCGCACCATCGCCAGCCACCTCCCCACGCGTCCACACATCCACATACGTCACACACACGTCCACACGCGTCCCCCACGCGTCCACATGTGTCCACACATCACACGCGCCCACACGCATCCACACACGTCACACATGTCCACACACGTTACACGTGTCCACACGTCCACAGTCACACGCATCCACACGCATCCACACACGTTCCCACACCTCCACGCGCGTCCACACACCTCCACACGCGTCCACACCACACGCGTCCACACACCTCCACGCGCGTCCACACACCTCCACACGCGTCCACACACCTCCACACGCGTCCACACACCTCCACATGCGTCCACGCACGTCCACACGTGTCCACACGTCCACAGTCACACACGCATCCACACACGTTCCCACACCTCCACACGCGTCCACACACCTCCACACGCGTCCACACACCTCCACACGCGTCCACGCACGTCCACACGTGTCCACACGTGTCCACACGTCCACAGTCACACACGCATCCACACGCATCCACACGTCCCCACACCTCCACACGCGTCCACACACCTCCACACGCGTCCACACACCTCCACACGCGTCCACACACCTCCACACGCGTCCACACGTGTCCACACGCGGGTGGGCGGACCGGGCCACCGTGCAGCTCTGCCTCGTGCTCACCGCGGCCAGGAGAGAGGAAAATCCCACGCCACACGAGGCGCACGCGCCCACGCCACGCTCACCTTTTCTGGAACGTTTTCAATGATGACGTCCAAATGAGACAGAACAGACAAGAAGGTGCAGACGCTCGCGCTGGGCTTCTCTTCACCCTGAAGGAGCCGTGGACGGGGGTTACGCCGCTGGCAGCGGCTCCGGCTGCATCTGGGAACGTGGGGGCCGGAGGCGGCCCCCATTTGGGGCAGCCATGATCTGGGGGAACCACGCGAGCTGGAGGGGGCGTTCCCTCGAGTCAACCGGGGTGCACCCAGCACCCAGCAGTTCAAACACAGCGCTCGCACACCGGAGAGGTGGGAGAGCCCCGAGCTTCTCCTGGCTGTGGCCCCAGGGAGCTGAGGGGGGAGCTGGGGGGGGACTGGGGGGGGGAGCCGAGGGGGGGAGCCGAGGGGGGGAGCCGAGGGGGGAGCCGACGGGGGGAGCCGAGGGGGGGGAGCCGAGGGGGGGAGCCGAGGGGGATTGGCAGGGCGGGACACGAGAGGCAAGGAGGCGGGTGCGAGGACGCGCTGTCCCGGGTGGTGGGGGGGCTGGGCAGACGGGAGCCCGCGCCGTCTACTCGAGTGACCCGGCCCCCAGCACCCCCAGAGCCAAACAACGCAGCCTCTCCTGACTTACCGAGGACAAGCAGCCCCAGAAGCTGGGGAGGAACTGGGGGAACCTGTGGAGCAGCAGGACGATGACCCACTGCACCGAGTACTTGACGGAAGCCTGGCCGGGGGCGAAGCCGGCCCGCAGGACCCGCTCCACGATTCCGCTCAGGAAGTCCTGACGAGAGCACAGCCCATGCGTTACATCGCTGCGCATCTCCCAACTGGGTCCTCGGCGGCTGCTCGCGGCGGTGACACCACGCGAGCCAGCGGCCGCGCCCCGTGACCCCACCGGCCCCGTGACCCCCGCCCGGTGTCCCGGGGCGTCCCAGGGGCCCCGCGGCAAGCACGAAGCACAGCGTGCGTCCTCGCTGTGGGACGGCGCGAGGGCGGGGTGCACAGAGGAGCCCTGTGCAGTGTCACCCAGAAGGCGGGAGCAGGGCGGTGCCCACCTGACCCAGCCTGGGGAGGAGGACGAGCAGCGTCTGCCACGTGCGGTTCTTCAGCCGGTGCTGCAGGGAGTTCTCGTAGCACCGCGCGCTGGACTTGGCCGCCAGCTCGTCCTGCGGGAGGGGAGGGGAGGGGAGGGGCTGTGGTTAACCGTCCAGGCGGAGCAGCCGTGGCTGGGGGACGGGCGCCTCCCTCCGGCCCCCGTGGCTGGGGGGACGGGCGCCTCCCTCCGGCCCCCGTGGCTGGGGGGACGGGCGCCTCCCTCCGGCCCCCGTGGCTGGGGGGACGGGCGCCTCCCTCCGGCCCCCGTGGCTGGGGGGACGGGCGCCTCCCTCCGGCCCCCGTGGCTGGGGGGACGGGCGCCTCCCTCCGGCTCCCGTGGCTGGGGGGACGGGCGCCTCCCTCCGGCTCCGGCCCGGGCAGCGGCCTGTGCACCCACAGGAGCAGTGGGAGGGGCGGGGCTCCTGAAGCTCTCAGAACTCGGGGCCCGGGGATGGGGCGGGGCGAGCGGGCCTGGCGCGTCGCTGTGCGGGCTTCTCCCTTGCCCCACGTCCTCTCAGCTGCCAGGCCCGGGAGCGGGGGGCGCGGCGCCCTCTCCAAGCTCCAGGCGCTGCACCCGAGCCCGGGCTGCCTCTGTCCAGCCACCCGCGAGCCGCGCTTGCTTCAGGGCAGGGAGGGGGGAAGATGGCGGCCACCATCGCACCGCGCCGCGCCGCGCCAGACTGCACCGCAGCTCCCCAAGGCTCACCGTGCCGGCACAGCCCTGAGCGCTCCCGCGGCCAAGCCGGCTCGAGCACCGCCGAGGGGCCGCGGTCGCCCGCCAGGGCGCTGCCCTCCTCCCCCGCTCACCCACCCTCCAGGGGAGGGCCGGCTCCTCCCAACCCGAACGTCACCCCACCCATCCACGTCTATATTTTAGCCAAGCCCGGGCCTCGAACTCAGGGCCCGTGCCCAAGGCTCTACGCTTGCGCCACGCCCCCTTCCGGCTCTGCCTGCGTCTGTGCTGCTGGGGACTGGAGCCCGGGGCGTCGTGCACGCCAGGCGACTGAGTGCTCCACCGCCCGCCACATGGCCACCGGGCCTTTCCTTCCTTGCACGCCGGACTCGGGCGTTCCGGGCGGCACGGCCCAGGGCTGACGCTCCACATCGTCACCGTCGCACTCCCAGGGCCGTGCTCCCCCGAGCTCGCTCCGGACGCCGTGCTCCCCCAGCCCGCTGTCCTCGCCCTGGCTCTGGCTCTCCCGTCTTGCTCCTCTCTAAGGCTCCCAGGCCCAGCTGCCGTGTGCAGGCCTCAGGAGCCCAGACGCGCTCACTAGGGTCCTGTGCTGCTGGTGTGCTGGGCCTTGAACCTGGGGCTTCCTGGCCTCTTCCAGCCTTGCCTCTACCACGGAGCCACACCCAGCCCCCCTCCCCCCGGGGTTTTACCTAGCACAGCTTCAGAAAGGAGAAGCATGGGGGCCGCCCCGTGTCCACGGTGCGCCCCAGCGCAGCCTCGAGGCCTGTCCATCCCTCCCGTCCTTCCCGGGACGCGCGGCCTCACCCTGCAGACGGCACCAGGCTCCCTCGTAAATGCTTGCGCACGCGCCCTTTGCCCTGTGCCCTTACGCGGCAGTGCACACGCGCCGTGACCCACGGGCGTGACCCACGGGCGTGCCGGAGCGTGGCACAGCAGGAGGCCAGGCCTGAGGAGGACCGTGCCCAGACGCAGAGCGCAGCGGGCCGCTCCTCACGCGGCCGCTCCCGACCCCCGGCTGACTGTGGCTGGGGTTGGAAGTCCACCCGGGAACTTGTCACGTGAAGCGGGGAGGACCTGACACTGCAGACAGTGACCATCAAGACACACTGAGGACACACCCGCAAACGCATGGCTCCTCCTCACAGGCTCCAGCCACCCGGAGAGCAAGCTCTGCACGACGACTCGCGAACAGCAAACGCAATCAAAGTAAAACAAAGGATACTTACTTTATCCAGTAACCTGATCGCAAGCTCCTCCATGAACGACCTCTGGGAAACGTCGGACTCATCCAATAAGCACAAGAATTTGACAGCACAAATTCTCACGTAACAGTCTTCTCTTCTGGTACTGAAAATACAAAATTATAAGCTGTTAGTGTATTGTAAAAAGAAAAGAATACATTGACTACTACACACACGCACACACGCGTGCACACGCACACACGCTGTCGACCACGGGGCAGACCACACTTCATGGGAATTCTGGAAGTGGGCAGCAGCAGACAAGGAGCCCACAACAGCAGAATCTGATGTGCCCAGGCCTCTGGGCCCCGAACAGGAGCGACCCCAGCTCCAGCAGGGGGCCCTGGGAGAGGACAGGCAGAGCCGTGCTTGCCAGGGGCTGACAGAGCAGCTCCGAGCTCCACGGCCCCTCCCAACGCCGCCCCAGGAGCTCCGGCTCCACACCCCGCTTCTCCCCCGCCAAGGCGAATCGCCATTGCAACTGCGGCAATGCAGAGGAGGAATGGTCTCATCTAGCAACAAACACCTGTCCACTAGAAACTGAAGTCTCTGGCAGGCAGCCACTACAAAATGTCACTGTTCAAAGGAAGGGGTGACACTGCCCAAAAAGAAATGCACTCTTTACCTGACTTATGTAACTGTAAGCCCCCTGTGCATTTTATAATAACAGTAAAAAATAATTGTCACTTTTATTGCAACAGCCAAAAAAAACCACCCATAATTAACAATGAAAATTATGCTTACATTAAATGAATGACAGAGATTTAACATTCTCAGAATAAGAAATGCTTTTGTGACAGGTATACATAGTAATCGTAATACAATGTCCTAAACTCTAAACCCAAAACATTGATTCTATCTTCTTTGTAAATACACACACGAGCCCATGCACACTTACACACACACACACACACACCATTTTTGAAAGGGATGAAAAAATAAAATTTGAGCAAAAGGTTATTAGATAAGCTCCAAAAAAATAGTTATCCTGCCTGTCACCAAACTCAGTGACTGGAGACAGCTCCTTACACGCCAACCACACTTCAGTAAAGGGATCTGAAAAACAAAAACTGCCAGGTGCTGGTGACTCACACCTGTAATCCTAGGTACTCAGGAGGATGCGATCTGAGAATCGTGGTTCAAAGCCAGCCCGGACAGAAAGGACCATGAGACTCTTATATCCAATTAACCACCAAAAAGTCTGAAGTAGAGATGTGGCTCAAGTGGTAGAGTGCCAAACTTGAGCGAAAAAGCTTAGGGACAGGGCCCTGGAGCTGAGTTCAAGCCCTGGGACAGGCAGGGGGGAAAAAACAAAACACCAAACACCTCAGGGCCTGCCTGCAACCAGAACAGCCATCTTCACGCACGCCACCTGACTCGGTCAACCGGTCAGGGTCAATGCCGTCTGTACACTCGGCTGCAGGCAGAGGGCCTGGAGAACACAGGGCTCGCTCCGGCTGAGCCCCGCCCCCAGGGAGCCGCCGGGCCTGCGGGGACTTTGCACGACACTGCGTTGTCACACGAGGTTTACTCTGGGCCTCAGCTTCGGCTGACAAAGTGCTCTGGAACCATGCCCTTTTGCATTTTCAGTCTGTTTTCTTAGGTGAGGTTTCGTGCTTCTGCTTGGGCCAGCCTTGAACTGAGATCCAAGTATTCGGGATTCCAGGTGTGTACACAGAACACAGCTGCCTCCATTCTTTTTGAAGTTTATTCAGTTTTAGTACAGTAGTGAGAGAGGTGAAGGAAAGGCATTATCGAGGCGTATAATTTCAGATGCTTTCGAAGGTTTGTTCGTTTTCTTACAGTTGAAGAAGTCACCAGTGAACACTGCTTACACCCGACAAACACAGAGTATGTGCCGCGCAATGTCAGCTCTGTGCCGAGACACAGGGCAAGCGGACCGCTTACCTTTCCATGACGACATTGGCTGCACAGTCAGGCCCCAGGCTTTCTATGAATGTCTGGACATCCTGAATCAATCTTTCCATAAAAAAAAGTATGTATGTATGTATGTGTGTGTATATATATATATAAATATATATATATATATATATATATACACACACACATTGAAAAAAAATGTTTGGAAAGAAAACGACTATCCCAACGTTAAGTAAACTAATGTTTTCTTCCCTTCACAAAGCGAAGACACGGCCCTACCCAAGGGAGAGAACTGTAGTACCCGCATCTCACCTCTGATCACGGCGGAACACAGGTCCGAACAGGCAGGCCTCCAGGAGCAGCTCGCAGTAGCTCGTGGCCACCCACGGGTCCCCGCGGGACGCACGGGCGGCCAGCGCCCACGTGCGGCAGCAGTGAGCTATCAGCACGTTGAAGACCCCGGTCCTCAGAGCCGACATCTCAATGATGCTGTGCATGATCTAGAATGAGTACAGGGATCACGTCATCCTTTCGCCAGTGCAGTTTAAGAAAAAAAAATCTGTGCTGCTAAAAACAGTTCAAGGGGCTTCAAATGACAGTTTCAACGTGACTGTGAGCTGTCTGAAAATGTGAAACTCATTACTGTTAGCTCAACTTCGCAAGATGATCAATTATCAGAGCACGGGCTTTTTAAATCTCTTAATCGTAACATTAAATACAATGTTACTGACATATGTATAGTGATATTCACCCAGAACTTTCCAAGCTATGCAAGTGCCAAGGCAGAAGACTGAAAACAAGAAATGCTGTGTTACAAGATAAATAGAAAGCACTTAGACTGGGAGATCTTCACTGGCCATACAACAGACAAGGGCCTTATATCTAAAATGTACTTACAACTCAAAAATTAAGTTCCTCCAAACAAATCCTCTAAGAAATAACTGCTCCCTTAACAAGTGAGCTAAGGACTTAAAGAGAGACTTCTCTGAAGAGGAAATGAGAACGGCCAAGAAGCACATGAAGAAGTCTTCAACATCTCTGGCCATAAAAGAAATGCAAATCAAAACAACACTGAGATTCCACCTCACCCCAATAAGAATGGCCATTATCAAGAAAACTAGTAGGGGCTGGGGATATAGCCTAGTGGCAAGAGTGCCTGCCTCGGATACACGAGGCCCTAGGTTCGATTCCCCAGCACCACATATACAGAAAACGGCCAGAAGCGGCGCTGTGGCTCAAGTGGCAGAGTGCTAGCCTTGAGCGGGAAGAAGCCAGGGACAGTGCTCAGGCCCTGAGTCCAAGGCCCACGACTGGCCAAAAAAAGAAAACTAGTAATAACAGATGCTGGCAGGGATGTGGCCAAAAGGGAACCCCACTACACTGTTGGTGGGAGTGTAAATTTGTTCAATCACTTTGGAAAGCAGTGTGGAGGTTCCTCAAAAGGTTAAGCATAGAGCTCCCCTATGACCCAGCAACCCCACTTTTGGGAATTTACCCAAAGGATTACAAGCAAGACCACACTAAAGCCACCAGCACAACTATGTTCATCACAGCACAGTTTGCCATTACTAAAATATGGATCTAACCCAGATGTCCCCCAGTAGATGAATGGATCAGGAAAATGTGGTACATACACATAAGAGAATTCTATCAGAAAGAATGGCATTGCCCCATTTGTAAGGAAATGGAAAGACTTGGAAAAAAAACCATACTAAGTGAAGTGAGCCAGACCCAAAGAAACAGACTCTATGGTTTCCTTCATGGGTAATAATTAGTACATATGTAGGATAGTCCTAGCAGAAGATCACAACAGCTGAATAGCTATGTATATATGAACACATAAGATGATGCTAAGCGAAATGAACTCCAAGCTTTCGAAAACCTTTGTTGTTGATATTCTTGATGTACCATGTGAAATTATGCCTTTTCCTTTCGTCTTTCTTGCCCATGGTTCTACCCCCGAAGGCCACTGCAACTGATTTGGGTGCCCTGGGTATTGTATGTATGTTTATCTGAACCAGGGAAGGGGAACATCAAAATGGAGAGACAAAAGGAGAAAGAGAACCAATACAACAACAATACTGACAAGACAATATGCTGTAAACCAACTCAGGGGGAGGGGAGGGGAGGGCACTGGGGAAGGAGGGAAGGTGGGAGAAACACGAGGGAGGAGGTTACCAGTTGGATAAACAATGTGCTCACTGCCTTACGTATGAAACTGTAACCCCTCTGTATGCTACTTTGACAGTAAACTCATTTAAAAAAATGAATGCTGTGTTCCAGCTCGGTTTTCTCCGTCTTCCCCAGTGCCTCCTTTGCCTAAGGCCGCCAGGGCCAGGCTCCAGGTCCCGGGGGCAGTGAGGCCCCAGAGGCCCCGCGGGACCCGGAGGTGAGTGGCGCCGGGCGGAGCTGAGAGAGGGAAGTGGCACCGTCGGTGCGTGATCCCTCCACGCGCCCACAGCCCAGGGGACCTGCCGCCCAGCGCTCCGGGCGCCGTCACCGCCGTTCAGGGAACGAGGACGGGAAAGTCTGCATCCAGTCCACACGCGTCTGCATTTCACTACAAAACGCTTCCCACGCGCGACTTTGTTTGCCTCTGCGGACGCGGGGGCTGACCTCCAGGAAGCGGGACGCCACCTTCCATGTTGAAAAACTACGAAGCCCCGCCGCGCGGGCGAAGGCAAGGGGTGTCTGCGGTCTCTGGGGACACTGCTGTCGGGCAGCGGAGCACAGGCGCCCCGCCCCGTGCGCCGCCGCCGTGCAGGAGGAAGCCCAGGCTCGCACAGCGCTGCCAACCAGCTCACCGTCTCAGACGCCGCGTGAACCGAGCCCAGCGCGCAGGTGGGCGAGTATGGGGGGGGGGGAGGGGGGAAGGGGGGTGACCGCCTCATTCTTCCTCCTGGAGCCAAACGGGTGACTGGATAGCCCAGGCGGCAGCTCCGCACCAGCACCCCCTTCTTCCTCGTGAGCATAGTCGCGCAGCTGCGAGCCGCGAGGAAGAACGCTCACCTCCTTTATTTTCAGGTAAGCCTGGCCCTTGATTTTGGCGGCAGCAGCAAGAACTTTGTCATCAAAAACAAACTGAACAAAGGCTTTCAAATTAGGCCAGAACGTCAGCTGAGTGGTGCTCGAGGAAGACGTCACTCTCCACGCCACGTCGAAGGACTCGCTGCAGAGCGGCTCAGAGGAGGCCAGGAGCTGGACAGAGAGCGGGAGGCGCTGTTTCCGGGCCAGGCCGGGCAGGGCCTGCCCCTTCCCCAAGCTGCCGGGGGCGCGGCGGCAGCTCGGCGCTCGGCCCGGGGACCAGCGCTCACCCCGGGGACCGGCGCTCACCCCGGGGACCGGCGCTCACCCCGGGGACCGGCGCTCACCCCGGGGGATCAATGCTCACCCCAGGGACCAGCATCTTCAGGCAGTGGAACACAGGTGAGACCTGGCCGGCAGGGAGGACGGCCAGGGCGTCCAGCGCGGCCCGCAGGGGCCCGATGGACGCAGGGATGAGGGCCTGGTGGGTCTTCAGCAGGAAGGACAGGCAGACCCACTGGTCGTGGATGAACTGGGCGACGATTCTCCCCCATCCTCGGGACGAGGACGGTAACTCCTCACGGCAGCTGGAATGAAAGGTGAACAATCTACGCCACGCCTCCCCACCTTTGTCTCCACTTCCTTCCTACGCAGCACACCAAGGAGAGAGCGGGGCTCAGACGTGCGTGCTCGGCCTCAGCGAAACCCACGCGGCTTCGGGCCTGCAGACGGGGCTGGGCGGGGCCGGGGGAGAGGCGGGGCCGGGGGAGAGGCGGGGCCGGGGGAGAGGCGGGGCCGGGGGAGAGGCGGGGCCGGGGGAGAGGCGGGGCCGGGGGAGAGGCGGGGCCGGGGGAGAGGCGGGGCCGGGGGAGAGGCGGGGCCGGGGAGAGGCGGGGCCGGGGGAGAGGCGGGGCCGGGGGAGAGGCGGGGCCGGGGGAGAGGCGGGGCCGGGGGAGAGGCGGGCCGGGGGAGAGGCGGGGCCGGGGGAGAGGCGGGGCCGGGGGAGAGGCGGGGCCGGGGGAGAGGCGGGGCCGGGGGAGAGGCGGGGCCGGGGGAGAGGCGGGGCCGGGGGAGAGGCGGGGCCGGGGGAGAGGCGGGGCCGGGGGAGAGGCGGGGCCGGGGGAGAGGCGGGCCGGGGGAGAGGCGGGCCGGGCCGGGCCAGGCCGGGGGTGGGTTCTTACTCCGGTGAGACTGGCTGATGGCTGAGGACCCGCAAGCGCGGGTCGATGCCGCTTCTGTTCACCGTGCCCGCTGCCCCCGTGACTCCCCGCTGGCCCCCGCTTTGGGGGCGTCCTGCCTCCAGACGCAAGAGCCTCGTTCCAGCTCCCCATATTAACGTGCTTTCCAGCTCCCCCGACAGTGGGAGCGTTCTCTACCTCGGGTGAGCCGCGCAAACGAGGCGCAGGCCTCGGGCAAGAGGCTGCTAGCACCTTCCCACGCCACAGAACCCTCCCAGAGGCCACGGCAGAACCCAAAGACCCACGGGGCCTGCGGCCTTTGAGCGAGGCCCCTCACTCACCCGCCGCTTCCCGGGGGGCGCGCGCAGCTCCGCGCCTCGGCGCGGGGCTTTTCCAGCGTCCGGTTGAGCGGAAGAGCAGAAAGGAAGCTGTCCACCGGCCCGGCCTCCAGGGCCTCCGGCCGGAGCGCAGGCTGCTGGTCAGCGGCCTCCCACACGGCGGCCAGGGCGGCCATGCTGACGGCTCTCTGGATCTGACGAGCGAGGGTGGGCTCCTGTGAGGGCAGAGAAACCCTTTCCAGCACAGAGCCCCCCCGCACGGAGCCCCCCCCCCGCACGGAGCCCCCCCCCCGCACGGAGCCCCCCCGCACGGAGCACCCCCCCACACACGGAGCCCGCCCTCCCGCACGGAGGCCCCCCCGCACGGAGCCCCCCCGCATGGAGACCCCCGCACGGAGCGCCCCCGCACAGAGCCCCCCCCTCCGGCACGGAGCCCCCCCCCCGCACGGAGCCCCCCCGCATGGAGACCCCCGCACGGAGCGCCCCCGCACAGAGCCCCCCCTCCGGCACGGAGCCCCCCCCCCGCACGGAGCCCCCCCGCATGGAGCACCCCCGCACAGAGCAGCCCCAGCACGGAGCACCCCCCCACACACGGAGCCCGCCCCCCCGCACGGAGGCCCCCCCACACGGAGCCCCCCCGCACGGAGCCCCCCCAGCACGGAGCCCCCCCCCCCGCACGGAGACCCCCGCACGGAGCACCCCCGCACGGAGCCACCCCCCCAGCACAGAGCAGCCTCTTCGCATTCATTCCAGCCGGGAGTGGAGGCGTGCTCCGCGTCAGAGGCTGGAATGGAGGTAAGGCCTGAAGAGCTGGGTGCGAGTCCTAGCAGGGGCTCCCCCACCACGTGTGGGCACGCTGCGCTGGGACTCGGCGCGCGACGCCGTGGGCCGTGTGGGCAGAAGCCTCGGGGCGGTCTGCCTGTGTCTAGGGACCGTGAGGCGAGCTCCACCTTCTGCGCCCCAGGGCGCGCGCTCGGGGGTCTGAGCAAGGCGCCTCGGTGCGCGTACTCCAGGGCGCCCAGGGCAGCAACAGAACGAAACGCGCTCCACATGCCCACGACAGAGCCACGCGAGGACTACCTGTCCGTCGCCCGTCTCCTGCAGGTGCCGCACGCACGCGTTCCTCAGAGGAGGGATGATTCTGCAAACGGGGTTCCCCCTTCTCCACCCCGCCTTCGTGTGGAGGCTGGCGAGCTGAGTGAGCACCCGCAGGTGGAGCCGGCAGCGATCCAGATCTGCAAGCTGGCAAGCACAGACACCGTCAGCCCGCGCGGGCCCGGCCCGGGAGCGCGGCGGCAACCCCAGCCACCGGAGCCGCGGGCGCGAGGTTCGCACGCTGAGGCTGGCCCTGAGCAAGAAGGCAAAGCCCTACCTGAAAAATAATCAAGGCGAAAAAAAAAGGGCTGGTGTTGTGGCTCAAGTGGTAGAGCCCCTGCCCTAGCACGTGAGAGGCCAAAGGAACACCCAGACCCGCCCCCGGAGGAGAGCAGGCCGAGGACGCGCGTCCCTGCGCTCCACGGCTCCCACGGCTCCCACGGCCGCCCTCGGCGCCGTCACGGTGCCTCCCTCCCTCCTGAGGAGGCCGCGCGTGCAGAGCCCCGCGGCCCTGATTCAGACTCCCAGGGCCTGCGCGCCATCCCCGCCCATTACGGCATTCGGCGGCCCACTCTCCAAACAAGAAAGCTAAGTATGGAGGGGACAGGGGGCGGGGGGGGGGGGAGGGTCACACAATCTGCCAACACCCCAAGCTAGCAGGAGGAGGAGAGGGACGGAACCGTCCCGGGGGCCGTGACGCAGCAGTCCAGGTGGCTGCGCCCATCACTAGTTCAGGGGCCCAGAGCAATGTATCGGTTCACCTAGCGATCCCCCCCCCCATCACGGTGGAGCCGGAAGAACACCTGTCCCAGGCCTGCCGACCAGAGCCCGGAGACACTCACGAGGATCGCATCCAACGCATCCTGCCCCCTGAAACCTCCCGATCCTGGGGAATGGACAGACGCACATCTCCGCTTTGCGGACAGGGAAACTGGGGCGCGGAAGAGCCCCGTCACTGCCCCAGGCCGCAGTTAGCAAGGCGGCGGTGATTTTAAAGCCATCAGCACATTATACTCCTTTTGGAAGCCACTTACGCCCCGCAGCTCGTCCACGGTGAGTCTCCTGAGAATGAACGGGGCCACGCTCTCCGTGGTGGACAAGATGAAGTTCTCGAGAAGGGCAGGCACCTCATCTGGGGGGAGAAAGCGGGTCACTGACACACCAGAAGAAAGGGCTCTGCAAGTCTGGACATCTGTGTTGGGTACCAGGCAAAAATCGCTTAGGGAAAATGCATTCCAGGAACGCAATGATCATCTCTAGATGCGGGGAGACCATGGCTAAAAACACCCAGGGTCCAGCTCGGGACGGCTCCCCTTCCCACTGGCTACAAAGACGAAGCTGGCAGAAGGCACGTGCGGCCATGTGCAGGAAGCGACTGACAGACTGCGCGCTCCCTGACAGACAGACTGGACGGCTGCGCGCTCCCTGACGGACAGACTGGACGGCTGCACGCTCCCTGACGGACAGACTGGACGGCCACATGCGCACTCGCTGACTGACTGGGACAGCCTTGTGCTCGCTGACGGACAGCACACAGCTACATGCTGACTGGCAAGACTTCATGACAGGACAGTTACCACGGATGGGTCTCAGAAAAGAGAACATTTCCTACAGTAACAGACCATTTCCGTAAACGCAGAAAGCTAAACAACAGACTGTTACACCCCTGCCTGCAGTCAACTGACCTTCCACAACAGTGCCAAGACTACGCACGAGGAAGGAGTCCACTGCGTGCTGGGAATCTGGGTTATCTCCATGCAGAGGCAAGAACCTGGCCCTTGTTTAGAATATACACAAACGTCAACTAGAGACGCTTGGAGGCTTAACGCGAAGGCCCGAAGCCTTACAGCGCCTTCAGTCTCTGCAATGGATCCCCGCCCATGACTGAAGAAGTGCGGACAGCAGTAGACTAAGCCAGTGAGAGTCCACCCGAGGAGCAGGCCCTGAGCAGCCACAAGGCCGGTGGAGTGGAGGGCAGAGGGGGCCGGGGTTCCTGGGGACTGCGGTGCAGCGAGCCAGGCCTGCAGAGCCAGCCAACTGGCTGCCGGGCGGCTAAAACGCGAGGCGCCTTGGTGACACGCACGAATGGTCAGGGGGGAGCGTGAGGGGGTGGGGGGCCCGAGGTCCTGACCGAGGTGGTGGCTCGGTGGGTGCAGACTTTCCCTTAACCCCATCAAGCCGCACAGGTCCACCACGTGCAGCTCTTCAACATGGCAACCACACTTCAATAAGGCAGGTGCTAAAGACCAGATTGCTGGGGGCTGGGGGCTCACACCTCTAACCCTGGCTACAAAGGAGGCTGAGGTCTCAGGATGGGAGTTGGAAGCAAGCCTGGGCAGGAAAGTCTATGAGCCTCGTACCAGTTAACCACCAAAAAGCTGAAGTGGCGCTGTGGCTCATGGAGGAGGGTGCCGGCCTTGAGTAAAAACCTCAGGGACAGAGCCCAGGCCCTGAGCTCCAGCCCCAGGAGCAAAACAAAGCAAGACGAACCAAACAAAACAGTCCTTCATCAAAGAATAGCAACCATACGGATAAACAGCCTTGGCTGGAAGGCCCAGAGGTGAAAGAGACAAGTGGAGGAGCATGAGGGCAGCGGGCAGGAGCAGGCACATTGGGAGCTCAGCGCCATGACGTCACCTCCGCGCGCCCTCTGGTCACCCAATGTGACACCATGACGTCACCTCCGCGCGCCCTCTGGTCACCCCATACGACACCATCCCAACCAACACACGCGCCATGACGTCACCTCCGTGCGCCCTCTGGTCACCCCATGTGACACCGTTTCAACCAACAGGAGCGCCATGACGTCACCTCCACGCGCCCTCTGGTCACCCCATACGACACCATCTCAACCAACACGAGCGCCATGACGTCACCTCCGCGCGCCCTCTGGTCACCCCATACGACACCATCTCAACCAACACGAGCGCCATGACGTCACCTCCGCGCGCCCTCTGGTCACCCAATGTGACACCATGACGTCACCTCCGCGCGCCCTCTGGTCACCCCATACGACACCATCTCAACCAACACGAGCGCCATGACGTCACCTCCGCGCGCCCTCTGGTCACCCCATACGACACCATCTCAACCAACACGAGCGCCATGACGTCACCTCCGCGCGCCCTCTGGTCACCCAATGCGACACCATCTCAACCAACACACGCGCCATGACGTCACCTTCGCGTGCCCTCTGGTCACCCCATACGACAGCATTTCAACCAACACGAGCGCCATGACATCACCTCCGCGCGCCCTCTGGTCACCCCATACGACACCATCTCAACCAACACGAGCGCCATGACGTCACCTCCGCGCGCCCTCTGGTCACCCAATGTGACACCATCTCAACCAACACGAGCGCCATGACGTCACCTCCGCGCGCCCTCTCGTCACCCAATGTGACACCATTTCAACCAACACGAGCGCCATGACGTCACCTCCGCGCGCCCTCTGGTCACCCAATGTGACACCATTTCAACCAACACGAGCGCCATGACGTCACCTCCGCGCGCCCTCTGGTCACCCCATACGACACCATCTCAACCAACACGAGCGCCATGACGTCACCTCCGCGCGCCCTCTGGTCACCCCATACGACACCATCTCAACCAACACGAGCGCCATGACGTCACCTCCGCGCGCCCTCTGGTCACCCAATGTGACACCATGACGTCACCTCCGCGCGCCCTCTGGTCACCCCATACGACACCATCTCAACCAACACGAGCGCCATGACGTCACCTCCGCGCGCCCTCTGGTCACCCAATGCGACACCATCTCAACCAACACACGCGCCATGACGTCACCTTCGCGCGCCCTCTGGTCACCCCATACGACAGCATTTCAACCAACACGAGCGCCATGACATCACCTCCGCGCGCCCTCTGGTCACCCCATACGACACCATCTCAACCAACACGAGCGCCATGACGTCACCTCCGCGCGCCCTCTGGTCACCCAATGTGACACCATCTCAACCAACACGAGCGCCATGACGTCACCTCCGCGCGCCCTCTCGTCACCCAATGTGACACCATTTCAACCAACACGAGCGCCATGACGTCACCTCCGCGCGCCCTCTGGTCACCCAATGTGACACCATTTCAACCAACACGAGCGCCATGACGTCACCTCCGCGCGCCCTCTCGTCACCCAATGTGACACCATTTCAACCAACACGAGCGCCATGACGTCACCTCCGCGCGCCCTCTGGTCACCCCATACGACACCATCTCAACCAACACGAGCGCCATGACGTCACCTCCGCGCGCCCTCTGGTCACCCCAAACGACACCATTTCAACCAACACGAGCGCCATGACGTCACCTCCGCGTGCCCTCTGGTCACCCAATGCGACACCATCTCAACCAACACACGCGCCATGACGTCACCTTCGCGCGCCCTCTGGTCACCCCATACGACAGCATTTCAACCAACACGAGCGCCATGACATCACCTCCGCGCGCCCTCTGGTCACCCAATGTGACACCATGACGTCACCTCCGCGCGCCCTCTGGTCACCCCATATGACACCATTTCAACCAACACAAGGCGGCTCTGCTGCGCCACCCGCACAACCGGCAATGCCCGCGCCCTGGGCTAGGGGAGCGCGTGCGTTCAGGAGCTCCTCCCGCTGAACACCAGCCTCGCCCGGCACGCACCCGCAGGACCCCACGGCAGCACGGCGTCCTCACCGTCCTGGGCGGCGGGGGCTCTGGCGGGGCTCGCGCGCAGCAGCTCCAGCAGCAGCTGGAGGCATCTGTCCGCCCGCAGCAAGGGCACGTAGGCGTTGGTGCCCAGCTTCCCCAGGACATCCAGCAGGGGGTCCAAGAAGATCCGCAACACGTTCCGCGTCCTCTGCGTCTCGCTAGGAAAGCACCAGGGCGTTCGTTATTCCATGGCACGGCGTGGTCTCAGGACATCCAAAACACCCAGCACCATGGGGCTGTGCGCGAGAAGAAAGCTCGGCAAGCCCACCACGCCCAGCCCTCGCCCTGGGGAAGCCAAGCCAGGCCCTCGCGCGGGAACCACCAAGGCCGGCTCCACAGCGCCCAAGAGCCAGACAAACACAAGCCACACACAGAACTAGGATGTGCGAGAGCACACACACCAACACCACAAAACCCTAGATAACGAGATGTGATGTGAGTCAAATGAACTGTGATTCACCTACTGAAGCGGCTCACTGCAATAATGTCTGCTAACAATTGGTCTGCTTACGTTCTGGAAACGTAAATGAGGCCGCTCTATCTTTATTGCTAGTTTTGAATCGTCTATTTTACAAAGGTGTAGATCCAGGCAGTGTTTGTCTGAATCTTATAAAGGAGTTAGATCTTGGATGTGTGCATTTAACCTCACCAGGGAGTTAAGGTCATGAAAATGTCATCTTCGCTTGTGTCAGGATCTTATCCATCCTTCTAACACTGAAACAAAACCAAGGACTACTCTATCCTTCTCTAATTAACATTTAACTTACTGTTCCGAAAGGGCTAATATGCCCCATGCTTATTTATGTGTTAACTTAAGACATTCTGTCTATCGCCAGGACTCTAATTCTGTCTTTAATAGTTTGGTGATTGAACTACCCACCCACCGTTGGCAAATCTGAGTACACTTTGTAATAAGCACGACTAGCCTTCCTCTTCCCCGACAGGAGTCATTACCTGAAGGGCGTCTTCCTTCCCTCCACATCAACAGCCAGTAGGACCATCAGGGCTGTCAGCCGGGCTTCTGACCAGTCAGGCACGCAGCAGCTTTCCTCGGCTTGAAGAACAAGGTAGGATTTGCATGTTAATAAAATGCTTCCTAAGGTCCTGGCGGGAGAGATCACCAATGCCAGGAGATGGAAGGACGCATGTACACACACATAAGTACCAGGGCCTGGCGTGCATGAGGCTCTGGGTCCTAGTCCCCAGAACCGCGTAAAATGAAAGGGAAGAGGAGAGAAGAAAAGAGGAGAGACAGAGGGGAAGAAAAGCAAACTTATCCTTCCAAGATTTTTTTCTCTAAAATTATTTTTCATGATAAGCTCATACATAATCAGCTCCTGAAAGCAAAGATGAGCCAATTCCCTTCCACATACTTCCACACCACTTCAAACACACCTACATACCTAGCTCAGGACCTCTCAGCTGTAGAACACATCAAGATATTAATATGATAACGGATCATGACGATCTATTAGCGTGACGATGCTTCCTGCCTGTGACCCCAGCTACTTAGGAGACAAAGACAGGAGGTCTCTGGTCCAAGACCTCCTCACACAAGCTGCAGACCCAATTTGAAAACAAAGTGCAACAAAAGCACCGAGGGCAGGGCTCCAGGGGTCGAGGGCCTGGCTGTCAAGCTTGAGACCTTGAGACCTTGAATCAGACCCCAAGAGAAGAAAAAAGAATCAACAGACCTGTGTCTAGTTCTCACGCTGGGGAGCTCGTAGCTCAGCCCCGTAAGGCGTGTAGTACAGTTCAGCATTTCAAATCTCAGAGCTGGCAAAGCTGCCTGACTTGACTAAAAGCACCTCTGAGCTCAGCGCCTGACCCCCAAATCCCACACCAGTGCCCAGCTCTCTGACGCGTTCTGGTTCTTACTTACCCTCCCACCCCGGTGACTTGACATACTCGTGAACAAGGTTCCTCACGAAGGCATTTACAGAGGTCTCCTGGGGTTCCGCACAGCCTGCTGGGGACGGCCGAAAGCATTGCTCGTTAGCATGTAACCACTCACAGAGCTGGAAGAGAAACAGTTACGGGACTTCATTTTCAGAACCTAACTCAACAAAGGATCTCTAAGTTCCCCAAGCCAATCTAATTCCTTCCACAAGAGACTGAATTTAAGCCACTGAACATTCTGCCACTATCTTACCACTGTCCCCTTATATGTGTATACACGTTTTTCTTTCCATCTGAACTGTGGATGAAGCTCGACAATAATAAATGGATTGTTACTTGTTTTACTTTCCTAATATAAAATGCATATTTTTCATAGCGTTCTAGAGAAATGTTGTGTTAACACACAAAGGATTAAGACTTAGAGGATGTCTTTGCAGGAAACTGGATAGAACTGGAGATCATCACACTATGGGACTAGTACCGCATGCTTCGGCCCCCTTGAGGAGGGGAAGGAGAGAAAAAGAGGCCAGGACGGTAACATAAAGAGCTAAGACAGAGTCACAGGGAGGCTGGATCTGATTACAGGACCCGCCAGGTGCGTGCATGCAAATGTTACAACCAAACTTACTTTGTACAATCCATAAATGCTAATTTTTTTAAAGGCAGAGACTTACTTAGTGGAATGTCAACCTGAGCAGCTGTCTCAGATAACTGGCAGAAAAGACAAACAGATCTGTCTCACTGTGTTTGAGACTAATGTGGTCACTCTTCCTGCCATAACTCACCCAGAACAGAGCCTGCTGGCTGGCCTGTCCCCCGCTTTGCAGGCCAGCCTCTAGGCCGTTCCTCCCTCCGGCCTGTGAGTAGCCTCAGTTAAGGCATCTCAAAGCAGATACACAAGGCTGAAAATGTTCTGCAGGGGTGGCTCCCATGGTAGAGTGCCTGCCCAGCAACTGCAAGGCCCTGAATTCAAATACCACCAAAAAAAAGGGAAACAGAAAGATAGCCTTCAGCAGATCACAAAGGAACCATGCCTTACAGCAACAGTAAAACTCAATCAGAACATGGCTCTTATAAATTGCTTAGGGATTTGTTTTCCCGCTCACCTCTGCCCACAGTGTGGTTCCTCGTCCCAAAGACTCCTCTTGCCTCAGAGTTGCGAGAAAAGTCGAGACTTCAGAGAGTGACACTTGCTCCTGGAAGAGAATTCAGCGTTTTCAATTGAACCCTCAACTCTTGGGAGGCTGAGGCAGGAAGACAGTGAGCTCAGGCCAGCCTGACTAACCCAGCCAGGCCTTGTCTAAAAAAAAAAAAAAAAAACCAAAAAAGTTAATAAAATCACCTCACTGTGGAAGTACACAATTGAACTGGTCAAAGCAGAATATCACTAGTTAAATCCAAAGAAAACTACATTTTAAAAAGATAGGGTGAGTCCACTTTTAAAATGAACACATATGTAATTACTCCAGGGCTGAGATCTGAGGATCACAGTTCTAAGCAAGCCTTGGCAGTAATGTCTCTAAGACTCTTGTCTTCAATATATTACCAAGAAAGCCAGAAATGGAGTAGAATGCTAGTCTTGAGCGAAAAAGAAGCTCTGGGACAGTACCCATGCCCAGAGTTTAAGCCTAAGACTGGCAGAGAAAAAGATTAATTAAAAACAAATGAGCAGGGCTGGGAATGTGGCCTAGTGGCAGCGAGCTTGCCTTGTATACATACATGAAGCCCTGGGTTCGATTCCTTAGCACCACATATATAGAAAACAGCCAGAAGTGGCGCTGTGGCTCAAGTGCCAGAGTGCTAGCCTTGAGCAAAAAGAAGCCAGGGACAGCGCTCAGGCCCTGAGTCCAAGGCCCAGGACTGGCCAAAAACAACAACAACAAATGAGCATGGCTGGTAGTGTGGCTTAGTGGTGGAGTGCTTGCCTGGCAGCACGAAGCCCTGGGTTCCATTCCTCAGCACCACATACACAGAAAAAAACTGAAAGTAGCTATCCTCCGCAACACCCAATAAGAGGGACTCAGAAAGGGGAGCACCAAATATATCCTTACCACATCCAGCAAATGCATAGCGGTCTGCAGAAGATAGCACTGCGCAGCTCCTCTCAGCAGAGTCTGATGCGTGATCATGGTACACTGCATAACATCCCTGCGGCAAAAGAGAATGTGGCCCACTCCCAGGGCAGTCCTGTCACTGCAACTCCCGACAACCCCATCGGAACTTCACAGCCATTGATTTCCACATGGCCCCGTTGAATTTCAAGTTGCTGTCGGTCACTGGGGCTTGAACTCAAGAGGACACTGTCCTTGAGCTCTTTTGCTCAAGGCTCGCACTCTACCACTTGAGCCACAGCACTGCTTCCGGTTTTCTGGTGGTCAGTTGGAGGTGAGAGTCTCATGGACTTTTCTACCCAGGCTGGCTTTGAACTGCCATCCTCAGATCTCAGCACTTCAAAGTTTAATGTAAAGCAAAACTCTTTTGAAAATTAGACCACCGATGAAGACATTTTTAAAGTAAGTTTACATTTTTTTTATACTAAAATGTACAGACTTTAAGGAAGTCAAAAATCCAGCAGCATAGGAACATGGGTGCATAGGAATTAGTCATTCATAAACAAGGTAATTTCAACGATAGAATTACTTTACTTTTTTTCTCGTATAAGATGACACTAACTGAATTCACTCAGTGTAGATGAAAGAAGGACAAACCAAATACCCGCATGCAGAGCCATGGCACTGGCCAGCCACGAGCGCGGGAGAGGTACCTGAGGGCCAGGAGCCCTTCGGTGCCCAGGGCCCTCCGTCTCGGCACGCTCGCCAAAGCCTTCGACAGAAACAGAATGGGCACCGCACACCAGTGTCTGTCTGTCATCCTCTGGAGAAACTTGAGGAGGAAGCTCCCTGGAAGAGGAAGCCTTACATGTGAGCACAGCCAAGGCGCTTCCGGAAAGATGCCCGGAAACCCCGGCTGAGGAGCACCACGTGACCCGTTAGGCCTGCGCCCGGGAGAGAGGGGAGGTGAGCTCCTGCACAGCTTTCCATGAATATTCACAGCACCACTTTCCCCCCAGGCCCAAGGTGGGAAGAACACAAAGCCTGCCAACCGTGGACGGATGCGCACTGTGGAGGACCTACCCCGTGGAGCAGTATTCAGCCACGAAAAGGGAACTACTGAGCCATCCTACAACACAGACAGACCCTGAACCCTGTGCCAAGGGAAGGAAGCAAGACCTGCGTGAGCACCGGGGCTGCACTCCACGAATGAACGGGAGCTGAGGGAAACGTGGGTACTCGGGCGGGGGGAGAAGGGGATGAGCGATGGCTCTGGGGCAAGGCCTCTCTGGGGTAATGACGCGATGCCATGAGACTCTGTGCACAGACTGAGCACCACCGAGGTGAACCGTCTGCAAGGGCGACTTGTGCAAGATGTCGGGGAAAAACTCTAAGAAGGCCATTGTTTGAAAAGATCCGTGTTATCTATGAAATCACATGTATACATACATAGCACAGAGTGTGGCGTGCGCTGCAGGCACTGGGTAACAAGCAGCTGCACTGGCCGGGAGACGGGACCGGAGCGCTGTAGAGAGGACCCGTCCCTGCACTGGGTAACAAGCAGCTGCGCTGGCCGGGAGACGGGGCCGGAAGCGCTGTGCAGAGGACCCGTCCCTGCACTGGGTAACAAGCAGCTGCACTGGCCGGGAGACGGGGCCGGAAGCGCTGTAGAGAGGACCCGTCCCTGCACTGGGTAACAAGCAGCTGCACTGGCCGGGAGACGGGGCCGGAAGCGCTGTAGAGAGGACCCGTCCCTGCACTGGGTAACAAGCAGCTGCACTGGCCGGGAGACGGGACCGGAGCGCTGTAGAGAGGACCGGTCCCTGCGCACAGCAGGCGGGCCGCTCCACTAAGCGGCAGGCCTTCCCGCGGGAGGGCTCTTGCCCTTTCCAGAATACGCACAGGAGCCTGTGGGCCACATTTCCTACTGGAGATCAGCGCCGTGGCAAGGCTTATGAGGAATTCCAGAAGCTCCTAAAAGATGATGCATTCCTCTCACAGTAGGCAGCGTTAAGTCCACACGCCACACACATGCTCTGGAAATGTGTGACTGAGCAAAGGCAGGAAGGACTGTACACGGGCGTTTCAGGAATGGCCACGTTCCCCTTTACACCAACACACTCACCAAGCACGCTCTGTGCCCAGCTACAACGGGCGGCTTCCGGGGGTGCGGCCACCCCCTCCTGGCCGACCCTCACCACGTCACCTGAGTCTGCAACTCACGAGGGGCTTGCCAGCATGGCCAGCACGGCCCACGGCACCCCATCTCGCTGGACCCCGGAGGCTCAGAGCCCAAACAGGCCGAACCGTTCAACTACCTTCCCAATAGCGCGTTAAAAACAAACAAAAGCTTCCAATTTTCCCCTGGTTTTTGAATAGATATTGCCAGTGTTCACCTTGCCACCCTATTTGTAGATTAGATGTTTAAAAATCAAAAAAGAATTATGCTAGGCACTGGTGGTTCACACCTGAAATACAAGAGGCCCAGACCCACAGGATCAGAGTTCAAAGCCAACCCAGGAAGAAAAGTCCACAAGACTCCATCTGCAAAATAACCAGTAAAAAACCAGGCTAGAGACGTGGTTCAAGCGCCAGAGTGCCAGCCACACAAGCCAGTCAAACAAGTTCAAGGCTCTGAGTTCAAATCCCAGTACTCACAAAAAAATAAAACAAATTTTGTGCTCAAGGTCATGTTATCAGTTACAAAGGCAGGAGAGAAAAGAGACGTAGAAAACACACCTAAGCCCTTCGGCCATTCAGCCCACAAAACCACGAGGGCGGGGGTCTGCTCTCCGCTGGCCGGATGACCTTCAAGGAGGAATCAGGGCCTGCCCTGAGGAAGGGGCTGACGACATCTGGGGTCAAAGCAGCACCCCTCCTTCCTCCCTTCCTGCCAGCCGGCCTGCCTCCCCATGGCTGCCTCCTGCGTGCACCCAGCTACGGTGCCGATGCCTGGACCGGGCAGGAGACGGAGGGAAGAGCCCGCCGAGCACAGCCCTCCACCCCCAGGACCTTCTGAGCCAGCCGCTCCGGTGACCACCGACCACCTCCCTCACGACGGAGCTCAGAACACACGCCAAGAGAGGCTAACTCATGAAGAGAAATAAAAACATAAAAACCTGTGACCGACACATACTCTTCACGTCTTCAGGAAGAAGAGAAACGTAAGTGACTAAAAACATCTGCAACTTTAATCCCAGTGGAGAACCACTTCCTAGCGGCTGGCCTGGGGACCTACAGGCAGAGAGGGAGAGAAAGCGTTACTTGAGCCTGTCTGCAGAGGGCCGGCTGAAGCCAGTCCAGGGTCTCGCGCCCGGCTTCCCCCCACGAGACCAGGATGCCTGCTCGTGGGGGAGTCCCCCGACTGCTGGAGGCTGACGGGAGGCCTGGGGCCTGCCCCCCACACACACACACGAGCATGATAAACTAAAGGCATTTTGCACGGCACGTGCTATTTGTTATTTCTAACGCGGAATTCAGTGACTTTGGATTCTGAAGTCTACGATCACAGGAATCGCACCGTAGCACAGGTGCACTAGCAACGCGTTCCCTGTACGACGGTGACTCGCTGACACCACGGGCTTCTACAGCCGCGGCCAGGGCAGGGCCGGGTGGGGGCCGGGTCAGGGGTCGGGTCAGGGGCCGGGTCAGAGGTCGGGTCAGGTCGGGAGAGCGAGGCGCGGCGCCCATCGGCCCTCCGGAGCACTGAGCCGCTCTCACCACGGTCTCTCTGCGGGACTCGCCAGTGAACACTTAGGGAACTGGAAAGCACCGGCAGCGCAAGCACCACCATGTTCTCTTGAAATGTGTTAAACAGACGTTATAAGTTAATAGTAATGTAATCTGGCATACAACATGAAATGTTTTTAAGGGAATTGTTGGGGGGAGGGGGTTCCTATTTAGAGGCATGCCGAACAGAAGACTTAAAGCTCCTACATTCTGTGGATCAGTATTAGGAAGACAGCTTTTAAAAGCAAGAGAGATTCAGAGAGATAATTTGAGAGTCAGGTAATTCTAGAATGGGCCACTCCTCACCGCTAACCTTTCCCACAGGGGAAAGTGGGATAAGCAAATACGTTATGAATTAGGGAAAGAGGAAAGACAGGAAGCACTGGGCAGAAATTAGATAAACTGGTGTGAACACATGGTTCTTAATATGAATGACGGGATGGATGGGTGGATAGATATGCAAACAACAAAGTAGGTATGGATATGTCTAGCCAGCAGGCAAAACCGAAAAAGAGCATCAACATGTGGTGAATATAGAAAGGAAATAATTCTTTATATTATCCCAAGACTTTTCTGTAAGTGTGAGGCTAGGCCCAAATAAAAAGTTAAATTGAGAGCTAGTGTAGTAACAGATGTACATGCTTATAATCCCAACACTCAGGATACTAAAGCAGGAAGACCACAAGTTCAGGGCCATCCTGAACTAGAGAGGCCCTGTCCAAAAAAAAAAAAAAAAAAAAAAGAGGAGAAAGGCCCAAAAGGTAGTCAGGCAAAGTCACTACAATCTCCACAGAGGTAGAAAACAGAACAGAGCGATGTAGGCTGCATAAAGTACAGTTTCTAAAACCCAAGAGTAGAGAGGCTCAAGGTACAAAGGAAACAAGAAAACAGAAAGAGGAAAATGTGATATAAATAACAGAAGTCAAGAAAAAGGCACTGGGTTTTTTTTAAAGCTGACGTCCTACTAGATGACACAGATCACACGCTAACTGCATGACACAGATCACACACTAACTGCATGAAACCACGTGACCCTGTTCACACATCTAACGTACAATCAGACACACAGAATCAAATTGCCGCTATACAACAGTGCCTGCTTACCTGCCATACAGAGAACTCTCTGAAAGCGCGTCCATCAGTGGGCCAATAATAAACTAGAAAAAGAGAGAGGAGGAGATGTAAGTGGTGCTAAGTTCTAACCACGATTGTGGGGGTGCCCCGCTCACCTGTGGCTCCCCCTACCCGGAGACCAGAGAGGGGACCAGCAAAGCGGGTCACGAGTGTGGGTCGGGGTCTCTTACTGAAGGCTAACACAACAACCAGGGCACACTACGATTACATGTGGTCAGGGGGAAAAAGGAATCAATACATGCTGGGAAATACAGGTAGTAATAGGAAAAAAAAAAAAAAAAAGGACCTTAAAGAGACCACTGAAGAACTTACACCTACAAGAAAAAAGGGGAAAACCAGATCCTAAAAACATTCCTAAGATACTCATTTTAAAAAGCAAGCGGATTGTGACCCGACCTGTAAGAAATTGTTTTACTGCTAATGGTTAAGAGTTCATACGCACTCTAGACTAGAATGACAATGTCCATCATTGGGAAGGTTAAAAAAAAATAATGAAGGCTTGGGGTGGGGGGCTGGGAGGAAGGAGGGAGAAAACGAAGAAGGGGGTAACAAACATGACAGGAAATGTACCTTAAGTACGGAACTGTAACCCCTCTCTACGTCATCTTGACAATAACTTTTTCTTTAAAGCAAGCTGATGTGAAGTGTCAGAAGGACAAGAGATGTTGACACTCCAAACGTGTCAAACACTACAAACTGTTTGCAGAAGACAAGTAGAAAAACCGATGTGGTTCCCTCGGGTGCAAGGCGGGACGTGACCCTGCGGGACTGTGATAAGCCGCAGGCCTCCAGATCTCTCCTGGTTTTGACAGGTGGGGCTGAGCTCGGAGACGACAGGGGTGTACGGGCTGGGGCCGGGGGACTCGAGCCCTCTCCCCGACAGGCTGAATGACGGCGTCCCCCCCCCCCCCCGCCCCCCGCCGGCACCGGCCGGCCAGCCCGAGCTGCAGGGCAGCACCCCTGGGGAACTGCGAACTCGGCACCCAAGCGCGGGGTCCGGGAGGCCAGGGCGGAGACCAGCCCGCTATCCTGCAGCCTATCTACAAAAAGACAGCTCGATCCAAACAGGAAACCTCGGGTAGGCAAGTCCAGGGGATTCCGAGGGCCTGAAGATGGCCCGTGACCCCGTCAGCGTCTTTACCCGGGACAGGGAGCAAGGAAGGGGAGCGGGCGGCCATTACCTCGAAAAGCTCTGGAGAAAATGGAAGTGGCTTCGTTTCATACAGCTCCAGAAAATGGGTAACGCCTTCTTTGGTCAGAGCTTTGTTTTCACTCTCAAACATTCTTTTATAAATACACACGTGCCAGGAGGGGTGGAAAAGCCAACAGCCTGCGGAAGGAAGACATCTGAGGCTGAATTTCAGGCCCTGCTTTCTATGTGCGCATGCTGATTCCATAAACAAGTGGAGGCCGACACGGTGACGTCACCGGAGCCCTAGGAAGGTGCGTCTGCTTTCCACCACGTCTGTGGGTGCTGACTGAGTAACCAACATCAGCACCCCTAAGTCCCTATTTATGTAGCTCGATTTAGGCCTGCAAATAACACGATGTAAAGCATTACTCCAGGCATGCAGACGGGAACTTGAGATAGATGGGGGAGTTCCTGTCTGTTCTCGGCTGTTTTGTTTTCTTTTTTGAGACAGGGTCTCGGCTGGACCTGAATTCTGCACCCTCCAGCCTCGGCCTTGAGTGCTGGGTTCTCCAGTGGCATGCCACTGGTATTTGTAAGCTATGTTCGCATTTTTGTGGTGCTGGAGTTAGAACCCAGGGCCTCTTGCGTGCTAGGCAAGGGCTGTACCTCTGAGCTAGCCCCACCCCCTCCACAGGACCCTTCAGCAACCCTCTCCTTCACGACATCCCAGCCCAGTTCTCTTCTCTCTTTCTTTTCAAAGGCAGGGTTTTGCTGTCCAGTCGGGCCGGCCATGACCACGGTCCCCCCCCCTCGGCCGCCCCGGGGCCGGGGCTACAGGTGCGCACCGCCTCCAGCCTTCCTTTCCTGCGGAAAGCTGAAGCTGCCACTCCTCTGCTAGACCAAGCCTAGGAGGCAGCCAGCCCCGGGCCCGCCCCGCAGCTCCACTCCCCCCCCCCCCCCCCCCGCACACAGCGCTGCCCCGGCCGGAGCCCAGGCCTCCCTGCCTGCCCTCGCCAGGCTCGCCCTCTGTCCCTCCCTGCACCCTCGAGAGGACCTGTAAGCTACATGGCCCAAAGTCAAATGAGAACACCGCTGCTGGTCCTACAGCTCCGTCCCCAGTGCTCAGCGTACACCGGACACTACAGCTACCAGGAGAGCCCACTGCTGAGCGTGAAACGTGGGATGTGTAACTTAGGAGATACACTTAAGAAATACACTTTAGGGGCTGGGGATACGGCCTAGTGGCGAGAGAGCTTGCCTTGTATTCATGAGGCCCTGGGTTCAATTGCCCAGCACCACATTTATAGAAAACGGCCAGAAGTGGCGCTGTGGCTCAAGCGGCAGAGTGCTAGCCTTGAGCGGGAAGAAGCCAGGGACAGTGCTCAGGCCCTGAGTCCAAGGCCCAGGACTGGCCAAAAAAAAAAGAAATACACTTTAACCCTATTAGAAAAAAAAAGGTTCAGAATTTTAAAGTCCCAACATGAAGAGCAAATTGGTCTGTTATTTGTAGTGTACACCAACACACTTGCCCAACTCAAGCGACGGTGACATTTTCAGAATCAAACACGGCTATCTGATTACGTGTGCATGAGCTGCAAGCACCATGCGCCCACCAGAGCAGTGCTTTTCACCGCAGGCACACGCGTGAGGTCACAGTGGGACTCCATCCACCGTAGCCCCGGGGGACCAGACACACTGAGCCTGTGCAAACCGCAGGGCACCAGAAAGAAGCTTCCGCAATCTGCGGGAGAGCTCAGCTCCCCAGGGGCCGGAATGGGCCCTCGGCTCGTCCGTGGCTCCCAGGGAGACAGCACACCGCCGCCGCCGCCCGCTGTTTCACGGACCCAAGCTCAACGGCGGAACCTGATTCAGGAAGCTCTAGCCTGGCTGTGTTCCTGAGCACCCAGGACCACAGGCGTGCGCCACCCCCCTGGCTACAATACACCTATCCGCCCAGGAAAGGCCACAGGAAGGCTGGAAAGAGGATGAGACTGGATCCTGATGTCCGCGAGCTACGGTGAGAAGCACAGCCTGTGAGAGAAGCTGCCGTGGAGGGGGCAGGAGAGGCCGCCGCACACCCCGGCAACAGGGCTGGCCGCTCTGGACCCACGCGGGGGAGGGGGGGAGTCCACGCTGCGCGCTGCCCCCCTCCTGGAGATGCTCCAAACTCCTATCCACAAAGAATCACACCCCTCCCCTCCATCCCAGGCCTCGTGAGGGCTGCGGGAAGGGAGCGGAGCCGCCGTCCTGCCAGGCGAGACTCAGGCAGGCGGGAAGCGGCTGCGACTGCGGCTGCACCCCCCCCCCCCCAAGCCCCACAGGACAGACGATCCCTCCCGTCCTCCACACTCTCCATAGTTTAACAGGGTTAGTTATAAAAGCTGGGGGCGGGGGTGGGGGGAAGCCATGTTATTCTTTTTAAAGCAAAAAGAAAATCATCATTACCATTCTCCTCTGACACTGCATAGTCAAACAGATTGTTTAGCTTTGGTAAGACTGGCTTTATAACATGTATCTAAAAACAAGAGCAAAACATCATATGAAATGAAAATGCACCTGTAAAACCTCTCCAGGGACAATGATTAGTAGAACAGCAGTCTTCCTGCTTGCACCCCTATGTGATAACTGTGACACGGAGTCTGAGTCACTGCCGGACTCCAGTGTGTAAGGCCAGGTGTGGCCAGGCCAGGGGCGTGGCCCCGGACCAGCTCAGGGTGGAAGTTACACCGTGAGTGGCCTGAATCGTGTCACGCACACAACCCCTGACGGACTCAAGAAACAGGGAAGACTAAGACCCAAAAGATCCAAAAGGGGGGAAAAAATCCACTGTTTCTTCTCCAGTCACTCAAGTGGCCGACGGTTGCGGGGTAAGAAGCAGAGCCAACTCGGAGCTCAGGGCTCGACACCTCTGAGCCCATGTGGCAGTTTATAGTTCTTCAACAACATCCACAAACCTGAGCCCCTAAAATTAGGAATGGAGGGCTTATGAGTCCACTGCCCAAAGAAACCCTGCAGTTTATCTGAACTTAGAACGCTTTGTTGCTCTTCCTGCATGTTCCATACTTTGCACACGAGTACTTGTCTACCACCACACACGTGTGCTGTACACACGGCCTGCCACGCTAAGTCCACAGACTCCTGGCTCCTTACACATGGGGACTCGGGGCATGGAGGACGGCAACGCGGACAACACCTGGGAACCTGCACAGGACTCGGGGCCTGCTGGACAGGATTCAGCAATGCACGTGGCGTAACAAGCTGTCAGGGCGGCTCTGACGTTAATGTGTGAGAAGATGAAGGGAAAGTGAAATGGGGATGATCACCTGAGTTCACTGAAAGCATTCTTTAACTTTCTGAAGCAACACGGTCTATTTCATATGACATTTATGGCAGGGGGGAAAAAAAAAAGATTTCTGACTTCTGTCGTGCTATGTCTACGCTGGCCTTTTCTGCGTTATGTTCAATGAACACCCAAAAATGAGAGAAAGAAATCACAGCTACCAGAGCATTTGCTGAAGTGGGAAAATACTTACCTGATTTCCTTCTAGGGTTTCCATAATTAAAATATAAGTTTCCCAAAATTTTAGAAGCTCGTCTTTTTTCTTCTCAGACCACCAAAACAGACTTGGGCCTAAAGGAGAAGGGGGGGGGAGGGAGGGAGGAGGAGAAAGTTAGCTTTTCCTTGTGCATAATCTTTAACTATTTAATTAATATTTAAGTATTTAAATAATAATGTTATCTTCATAGTATCTAAACGAGTCCCCGTCTGGAGTGGCGGAGGCGGGGAGTCCCCTAGCAGAGCAGCCGGCGGGGGCGGGGCCGGGGCGGGGCCGGGGGCGGGGCCGGGGGCGACGTCGTACCGGTGCCGGCGGGGTCTGCGCAGGCGCAGGCGCGGTCGGCGCCGGGCGCCGCCGAGACCTCCACGGCGCGCCGCAGCAGGAAGCGCGCGCGCCGGCGCGTCAGGGCGTCGTCGGCGCGGCCCAGCCCGGCCCGCACGGCGCTCCAGAAGCGGGCGCAGCGCCGCGCGTCGGGGCCCCCGGGGCGGGCGCCGGGCTCGGGCAGCAGCCGCTCGGCCAGCGCGCTCAGCACCTGCAGCTCGGCGGCCAGGCGGCCGGGCCCCGCGGGCGCCGCCGGGGCGGCCAGCGCGTCCCACACGGCCCGCAGCGCGGCGCCGCCGCCCCGGCCCAGCGCCGCCAGCAGCCGCGCGGCCGCCGCGCCCTCGGGGCCCGCGTCCCCGGCCAGCGCCAGGGCGGCGGCGGCCCGCGCCACGCGCCCCAGCAGCGGCGCGTCCTCGCGGGGCCGCAGGCCGGGCCCGACGGCCGCCAGCAGCTCCAGGGCCGCCTCGGCGCCGCCCGGCCCCGCGCGCAGCTCCCGCAGCGCCTCCTCGGCCAGCGCGGCGGCCAGCGGCGGGGCCCCCGCCAGCCGCGCGCACGAGCGCAGCGCCGCGCCCGCCGCCCGCAGCACGCGCGCGCGCCGCCCGGGGGGCTCGGGGGGCCCGGGGGGCCCGGGGGCTCCGGCGGCCCCGGGGCGCCCGCGCAGCAGCGGCACCAGGAACCCCGCCGCCACCTCCCGCGCCGCCTCCGCGCACAGCGCGCCCGCGCCCCGCGCCTCCAGCCGCTGCAGCAGGAAGCGCAGCGCCTCCACGCGCTCGGCCGACGCCTCCCCGCCGCACAGCGGCGCCAGCACGGCCCGGGGGTCCCGGTCCGGCGACAGCAGCAGCTCCGCCAGCACCGACTCCATCTGCCGCGCACGCGCGCCGCCGCCGGCCGCCGGGGAGGGCGTGCGTGTGCGCGTGCGCGGCGAGGGCGTGCGCGTGCGCGGCGAGGGCGTGCGCGTGCGCGGCGAGGGGGCCGCGGGGTGGTCGGTTGCCCAGGAGGGAAGCCGGCCGCGTGGTGCAGACGGGAAGCTGCGCCCCTCACCTGGGTAACTCAGGTACTGGGCGCAGACCTAGACAAGCGGGGGGGGGGGGGGGGATATCTGCGCAGAGCCCTCCTCCCCCCCCCCGCGTGGGCCTTACACGCCCCGGCCCCGAGTTCAAGCCCCGCGACCGCCACCACCCCCAATCATAATGAAGAGCTTGTTGTTTAATGAGTGTCAGGGACAAGATCGACCTAGTCATTAACTTGGAGCTGCCATTGCGTGTGCGAGATGTTTGGGGTTTTTTTTCTTCATGTTTCAGTCATTCTGCTTTCCACGCGTTTTGGAAAGCGCACACGATGCCCGAGGTGTCCCTTCGCCCCCATGGACCTCCGTCCCATGTAAACGGGCAGCGTGAAGAGAAGCAAAGCATGAGAGGAGGTAAAGACTTCCTATCGTTAGTCACCAGAGGAATGCAGACCAAACCCACAGGGCCCGCACACAGTGAAAATGGCGGGAGGGAGGACCCAGGAGGTGGAGCGGCTGAGACTCGTTCAAGGGGGGGTTCTGCCATCACCCCTGTTTTCTCATACTGTTGGGGTTGAGCAAGAACACCCTGAGAATTTGCCCGAAAACAAAAGGCGAAGAATCTCCTAGTGGAATGTTTTTGGCAACACTGTTTATCATCTGTAGCCAAAAGCTTGTAACAAACTAGACATCTTTGGGCAGGAGAATGGACACATTGTGATTGGTGTAACGATGGTATCAGCAATCAAAGTAAATCGCCAATCCTTGCAAAAACACAGCTAGATCTCAAGAATGGGTTAACCCCAAGAAGCCGAACTTTACATCCTTACCGGTCCATTTAAATAAAATTCAAAAACAGATGAGAGCGGTCTGTGGGGTAGAAGTCAGAACAGAAGTTGCCCAAAGGGAGTCCGGACTGGCTAGCACCAGGCTTGAGAGAAGCTTCTGGAGAGGGATGGAGTGGACCCCTGGGGGCCACTGCCTCATGGGAGTCGTGCCGCGGTGCTCACCCCCTACCAGTCATCTCCAGCGCTGAGGTGCTGTGAGCGAGACCAACACTGGATTTCCAGAACGAGCCCGTCCATCCTTACAAAGACACGCGAGCTGGGTGGCTCACGCTTGTCTTAGCTACTCAGGGGCGGCAGGCAGTCTGTGAGACTTCAGTCACCTCCAGTGAACCCGCAGAAAGCCGATGTGTAAGTGTGGCCCAAGTGGCAGGGCTTTGCTTTTTCACTTGCAGCTGGTGCCCTACCCCTTGAGCCACGTCTCCCCACAGTGCCATCGAGTTAGGAACCAGGGGACACATCCAGTGATTGAGCCAGGGCCCTCGGGAGCCGCTCACCACCGGATGACTGGATTGGCCGGCGGGGGGCTCACTTCAGGTCCAAACCATCCTGGGTGGGGAGTAACTGCAAGGGAGGGGTGCCGTGTGACTTCGGGTTGGCAGCTGATGGGGAGCGATCAGAGTGCTCCCCAGGGGTCAGTGCTCCCCAGGGCTGGGTCCTGGCTGACAGGCCGGGCCCGAGATTCACATCTTTTTCTTTGGTGGTTGTTAGTTTGTAAGCGGTAGTCTGTCAAACCTATAGTTTTCTTTCTTTTTTTTTTCTTGTTTTTTTGTTTTTTTGTTTTTTTTTTGGCCAGTCCTGGGCTTGGACTCAGGGCCTGAGCACTGTCCCTGGCTTCCTTTTGCTCAAGGCTAGCACTCTGCCACTTGAGCCACAGCGCCACTTCTGGCCATTTTCTGTATATGTGGTGCTGGGGAATCGAACCCAGGGCTTCATGTATACGAGGCAAGCACTCTTGCCACTAGGCCATATCCCCAGCCCAAACCTATAGTTTTAATAAAGTTATTCAGGGAACATTTATAGAGTGAAGAGAGAGCTGAGGTCTGAGGCTATAACTCTAGAACCAACAAAAACCCAGGCAGAAGGGGGACTCCGTCAGAGCTGTAGAAGAAACTACTGGGAAACAGATCTGGAAACGGGAAGCCGAGGCGGAATGTGGGAGGAGAACAGTGCTTCCAAAAAGGAAACGGCCCGGCGCTGTTGCTCATGCCTGTCATCCTGACTTCTTGAGAACAGAGACCAAGGGCGTCGTGGCTTTGAGGCTGGCCCAGGCAAAGAAAAAAGTTAGCCAGACCCCATCTTAAGCGACAAGCTGGGCGGTGGCATTTCACCTTCATGGTCTCACCTATGTGGAGGGGTTGCTGGGTGCTGGTGGCTCACGCCTGTAATCCCAGCTACCCAGGAGGCTGAGATCTGAGGATCACCGTTTAAAGCCAGCTGGGGCAGGAAAGTCCCTGAGACCTATCTCCAGTTAACCACCCAGAAAATGGAAATGGCGCTGTGGCTCAAAGCGGTGGAGCACTAGCCTTGAGCGGAGGAGCTCGGGGACAGCGCCCGGGCCCAGATCAAGCCCCACGACCAACCAGAAGCAACAACAGCCCCTTCTCCCAGCTATATATATGGGAGGCGTAGGGTGGAAGTCTGAAGTCCAAAGCCATCTTTTTTTCAGTACTGGGACTTGAACCCTGACTCACATTGACGGGCAAGGTCTCTACCGCTCGAGGCGGATTCCCCAGTCCTTTGCTTAAGTCTGGGCTTCCGCTGGAGTCTCAGGTCATGCTGAGGCTAGTCTCGATCCTCCTACCCCCAACTCCTGGGTGGCTGGGACTGCAGGTGTGTCCCGCTGTGTCTGGATGTGGTGTCTACAGCCTCCCCCCCCCCACCCCCCTTTTTTTGTCTGCCTTGGATTCGGGACGGTCTGGACTCTGAGCCCCGGGCCCCTGCTATCCAGATGCCCAGGCTGGGGCTCTGCGCACACCGGCATTCTGGGTGTTGGCAGCAGCACCCTCCAGGGACAGGTCCTCAGAGGGTGCACAGCCCCTCGCGGGCCTCCCGGGACAGCTCGGGTGGCTCAGCCCCTTCAGCTAGTTCTAGCCCTTTGTGAATTTAGAATAGGCCATGTTCGGGGGTGGGGGGGGGGTGGGGAGACTGGCTCCTTTCAGCTTACGCAGGCAGAAAGTTCCAGTCCTAAACCTTTGTGCAAAGCAACACAGAGGTGGAGGAGGAAACTCACGTTCTCCAGGCTTGGCAGTCACCCCTCAATCTGGGGATCCCTAACTAACTGCAGGAAGATGGTGTCAAGCTGGGGTGAGTGTGTTCATGTGCAAAAGTGCACAGCCGCTGAGCCTCTGAAAACCGTGTGGGGGCTCGCACTGCGCGCCTGAGGCCTCAGGCCCAGCTGCGGAGCGGTGGGGGCCCCCCGAGCCCCCCTGGGCAGGGTGGGCAGCTCCCGCGACAGCTGCCTTGTCACATGCAGTACCCTGCGGAAGAGGGTGGGGCGGGAAGGTTCCTCGCCAAACATGTTTAGAAAGGAAGCAGACAGCGAAAGTCTCTTCAGCAATTGGTCATCTTCGCAACGTATCAGAGGCTCTTTACGTGGAGGTGGGGGCACTGGGGGCTTGAACTCAGGGCCTGGGCCCTGTCCTTCAGCTTTTTGTTTTCTTGAGGCTGGTACTACCGCTTGAACCATGCCTCCATTTCTAGCCCGAAGTGGCGGCTAATTAGAATTAGGAGTCTCACAGACTCTTCTACCCAGGCTGGCTTCAAACCTCCACCCCCCAGATCTCTGCCTCCTGAGTAGCTAGGATCACAGGCGTGAGCCACGGGCACCGGCTCAGAAGCTCCAGTTAGCCGTTGTGACTTCACGTAAGCCTGGTCTCCCAAACTTTGCATGCCGCTCCTAAACAGAAAACCCCAAGTCATGAAATAGAACACACGCTGGCAATTCGAGTTGCAACACACACGCAGGCACTCCAGGGTGTAAGGGTGACATTTGTGAGGAGCTGAGTCTTGGAAGCTGTGGCATCGGGGAAGGATGGAGAAGAGAGAACACGCGTGCTCCGGGCAGAGAGGAGGCCCAGGCTCCCGGGCTCGGTCGTTTGGAGCCACGACGGGAAGCGGGAGCGAGGGGCAGAGCAGGGAACGCGTGTTACCGACGTCAGCAGGAGGCTGGGCCTGAAGGGAAGAGCGGTGGCCTCCTGAGGACAAGCTGAGCACTGAGCTTCCGCCTTCGGGATAAGCAGTGGCGCTCGGCACTGTTCACGACAGCCCAGCTCCAGACGCTGCCACCCTGGTGCCCTACGACAGACGAGCGGGGCCCAGGGCGCGGAGCCAACACACAGCGGGGTTTACGCAGCCATCGGGAAGAGTATGGTTCCGCCATCTGCAGGGGAATGGATGCGCCTAGAACAAATTATGTTAAGTGAGGCAAGGCAAGCTCAGAGCGACAAGCAGAGCATATGCTGTCCCATATGAAGGAGGCAGGTCTAACGTACACTGGGGTGGGATCAACCATGCAGGATTCTAGACCCTCGCTTGTAGAGGATACTCCTAGCTGGTGCAATGCCGGTACGTCCCTTTATATTTATGTAAAACAATATATATTAAAACAAACTCCGAGATATGGAGACGGGAGATGGCGTCTGGCTGGTGTCTGCTTTCGTTTCTCTCTGTGTGGTTTATGGGGGGGGGGTGGGGGGGACTGGATGACGCGCTCTTTGCCTGGCTTACGTAACTAATCCCTCGTTCCATCACCTTTGTAATAACAATAAGCCGAGGGGAACAAACAAGAAGTGGCGCTCAGGACACCCGGCCCCCGCGATCTCGTCCATGGACCGCGAACGCCCCCCGTGGGCTCCCGTGGGTTCACGGACGGCGTACAAGCCCGCGCGGCGCGTGCAATGTCGGCCGGTGGCCACCAGGGGGCGCCCAGAGCCCGCGATGCCAGCGTCCTGTGCCTCCGCCCGGGCCTGGGGGCCGCGCTTCAGGGAGCTGGAGGGCACTGGGGTCGGCTGGGCTGTGAGCCGGGCCCCGCAGTGCCCCGGCGTGTGTGTGTGTGTGTGTGTGTGTGTGCGCGCGCGCATGTGTGTGTGTGTAAATGCACGCCGGGCCCGGGTGGATGGCTCCCGTGTCGGGACACCAGCAGCATTCCGGGCTGCGGGGCCGTTCCCTTCCGGCCCCGACTTCCCTGACCGGCGGAGGCGGAGCGCGGCCGCTCCGGGCCCCCGGCCGGGATGCGTCCTCCTTTCCCGGAGGTGGAGGCAGAGCCGCACGGATGTGCTGCGAGCCGCATCTGACGCCCCGGGGACGGTGAGGACCACGGCCGGCCCGGTGCCCGGCCCTGCCCGCCGCCCTCTCCGCGGGGTCCGCACTGGGGCGGCTTCCCACGAGCAGCCCGGGCCCGGACCCGTCGAGCAGCCCGCCCGAGCCCCGGAGCCCCGGAGCCCCGGAGCCGGACACCGGGGGCAGCCGGGAGCTGACGGCAGGGTCCACACTGGAGCTCAGGCCGCGAGGCTCAGCCGCCTACGAAGCCCCAGTCCACCCCAGCTCGGGGTGGGGCAGGTCATTGGACTAGAAGTTAAAAGCCGTCTCGTAAGCCATCTAGAGGATCCCCTGAATAATGGGGGGGCTCTTTTCCAGCATTCTCATGAGTTGAACACAACCAGGCGCGCGGGCACCTGACTCCTAGGGCAAACGTCGGCGAGAACAGAGCTGCGCGCGGCTGTCTGCAAAGAAACAGCCTCGGCCTCCCATCCAGTCACCACCACCACTCAGGATGGGGCCGTGCGCTGCAGGAACAAGGGCACATCCTCAAGCTCAGGGGACCCCCCACGAAAACCCCACCCCACCACGGAGGCCACGGGACCCCCCACGAAAACCCCACCCCACCACAGAGGCCACAGGACCCCCACGAAAACCCCACCCCACCACAGAGGCCACAGGACCCCCACGAAAACCCCACCCCACCACGGAGGCCACGGGACCCCCACGAAAACCCCACCCCACCACAGAGGCCACGGGACCCCCCACAAAAACCCCACCCCACCACAGAGGCCACAGGACCCCCACGAAAACCCCACCCCACCACGGAGGCCACGGGACCCCCACAAAAACCCCACCCCACCACGGAGGCCACGGGACCCCCCACAAAAACCCCACCCCACCACAGAGGCCACAGGACCCCCACGAAAACCCCACCCCACCACGGAGGCCACGGGACCCCCACGAAAACCCCACCCCACCACGGAGGCCACGGGACCCCCCACGAAAACCCCACCCCACCACGGAGGCCACGGGACCCCCACGAAAACCCCACCCCACCACGGAGGCCACGGGACCCCCCACGAAAACCCCACCCCACCACCGAAGGCCACGGGACCCCCCACGAAAACCCCACCCCACCACTGAAGGCCACGGGACCCCCACGAAAACCCCACCCCACCACTGAAGGCCATGGGACCCCCACGAAAACCCCACCCCACCACTGAAGGCCACGAGACCCCCCACGAAAACCCCACCCCACCACTGAAGGCCACGAGACCCCCCACGAAAACCCCACCCCACCACGGAGGCCACGGGACCCCTCTACTCCAAATAAGCGCCGGAGCAGCCCCGGGGCCCTGGGACGGGCAGTGCCCGGCGCAGCTGCGTCCTGAGTGGGGCGGAGGAGGCCGCCCCGCCCCCGGGCACCTCTCCAGCGGACACTGGGGGTGCGCGTGGCTATCAAGATGAAGACGGGCCAGGCCGTGGCGCTCACACCCGAGGATGGAGCAAAGGCAGCCAGGCAGGGAAGCTGTGAGACTCTCATCTCCAACTAACCACCAAAAAGCCCAAAGTGAGGCTGCGGCTCAGGTGGCAGAAACCGAGATTTGAGCAAAAAACCTAAGGGACAATGCCCTGAGTTCAAGTCCCAGTACTGGCACGCACACGCACGCACACGCACGCACACACACACACACACAAAGAGGAAGAAGGAGGAGGAGGAGGAGGGAAGGAAGGAGGGAGGAAGGGAGGGAGGTCCAGTGGTGGGGAATGAGGGAAGAAGGAGGGAGGGGAGGAGGGAGGGAGGAGCAAAAGGAGGGAAGGGAGGAGGGAGGGAGGAGCGGTCCACCGGTGGGGATGAGGGAAGAGACGTTACAGGAGCTGGCAGGCAAGTTTCCTTGTCTGTGGCTCTCAGTGAGCCATGGCGGCGCCCCGCAGGCAGGCCTGAGCAGGGGTCTTTCCAGAAGCTTCCTTATACATGACGGGGTAGTTGGAAAGCCTCGAATGGCGGTGAGGAAAGGGCTTTTCCTAGGAAGAGGAACATGCAGAGTCCGCTCTGAGCTGAGCTGGCTGGACCTTGACTTCATAAATCAGGCCTGTAACGTGAAGTGAACCCCAAACCTTCGTGCATATCCTCCAGAATGTTCGAGGGAGCAAACCCCTGCTTCAGGTCCACGCTAGAGCCCGCAGCAGCAGGGCGGCGGTGATTCAGGAATGTCTGGTGACGCATGAAGGAAACAAGCTCGGGGAGGGGGCAGCTGCCAGGGCTCCGAGAAGTGTCACCCAGGGACGGGGTGCACCCCGGGGGCCCCCCGGGCGCTGTTCTCACGGGCTGGCGATCTGAGCTGCAGCCAGCTGCCGGCGGCGAGGCCCGTTTATAGACAGCGGCGGGGGGGGGGGGGGAGACAGAATCGGGGTGTCCATCAGGCAATGGGAAGCGACAAGAAAGAACTTAATACAGAACTAAGACCCACACCCCAAAGTGGCCCAATTGTCCGCAAGACACCGCTGTTTCCTAATTTCAGCTGTGGGTTCTTTGTCACCGCTGTGTGTGTGTGTGTGTGTGTGTGTGTGTGTGTGTGTGGTGTTTTAAAGCACAACAAGGGAACACGCGTGATTCCCGGCGGAGCTCAGCAATGACGAGGAAAACAGAAGACATTAGTGGGGAATGTGAAAATAATGATCTTTTTCATTACTGAATAAATGGGCTGATTCCTTTTAAGCGCATGCATCAAACAATGGCTTCTTACAAACCTCTTTCTCCAAGCCCTCTGCGTTTCAGTTATTGTGAAATAAATAACAGGGATAATAACTGTGCAGATGTGAGTGGCCATTGGTCCCACACAGCCGGGAAGGGGGGGGGGGAAGGGGAGGGGAGGGAGGGGAGGGGAGGGCCACTCCTCATTTCTCTCTCAGCCATGGCGAGCTGTCTAAGGGGGAGTGAGAAGTCACCCCAGCTACGCAGAGCCTGGCTTCGTTCTGGATTATTCTTGGGCGGAAGGACCTGTGTTGTTGTGCAGAAGAACAGTAGCAAACACACAGGTAGGTCCTGAGACAGATTGTTCAACCCATCTTCACCCTGCTTACAATAGTGAGGGATGGAGACTACGTACCAACAGGGACAAAGTCTCTCCCAGCAGTCCTAGGATTTGAACTCAGGATCTCATCCTTATTGGGCTGGTGCCCTACCTTTGAACCATGCCTCCGGCTCCGGAGATTTTTTTAATAATAACAAAATAAGGTTGATGAGAATGACATAGAAAACCAATCCTGGAGGAAGGGCCGCAAGTAACAGGAGAGAAACAACACACGTGTTATTCGCTTTTTTGCAGCTCATTGCCCTCAAGGTGAGCTCCCGGGGGGTTCAACCTCTGGGGAGAGCAGGATAAATTACAGGGGTTCTGTGAGCCGCCTGGGTTTGTGGGTCGCGCGTGTTCTTGAGTTGCTCGGGTAAGCCTTCATCAGCCCTGGGGTCCCGGGGCCCCGGCCCCAGGCTCGGTGATTATCCTGCCGGGTTGAGTCCTTTCAGAGATGGGAGCTCAGTTACCTGCCATCTCCCGAGGGGGTCGTGTGCTCACAGGAGGAGAAAGAGGGGACGGGGTGGGGGGGTGGGGGGGCGGTGGGGGGGGCGAGTGCTGGCTGGGGTTGGAAGCAGCAGATCCGCCCTGGTTACCCAGGCCACGGGGCGGGGGCGGGCCTGGCTGTGAGGAGCGCCCCCTGGAGGAGAGCTCTGACGAGGGCTAGAGGGAGCCGGGGGGCCGTCACCCCTGCTCAGCCCCCTGGGAACGCTGGCACTGTGTCCTCGGTGTCCGGAGATGGGCTCGGTCCACGCGGGACGATGACGCACCACGCTCGCTCGACCTCGCGTGCGTCTTCCAGCTTTGCTCCCCGTCCCACACCCTTTGCTCAGATGCTTGGAGAACTCCACGCGCCTGAGCTCCACGCGCCCCGCGTGCCTGAACTCCACGCGCCTGAACTCCACGCGCCTGAACTCCACACGCCTGAACTCCACGCGCCTGAACTCCACGCGCCTGAACTCCACGCGCCTGAACTCCACACGCCCGAACTCCACACGCCCTGCACCCACCCGTGAGCCTGAATTCCACGCGCCTGAACTCCACGCGCCTGAACTCCACGCGCCTGAACTCCACGCGCCTGAACTCCACACGCCCTACACCCACCCGTGAGCCGGAACTCCACGCGCCTGAACTCCACGCGCCTGAACTCCATGCGCCTGAACTCCACACACCCGAACTCCACACGCCCTGCACCCACCCATGAGCCTGAACTCCAGGCGCCTGAACTCCACGCGCCTGAACTCCACGCGCCCCTCACCCACCCATGAGCCTGAACTCCACGCGCCTGAGCTCCACGCGCCCCGCGCCGGCCCCGCGTGCCTTCCGCTGCGCGTGCATCCGCTGGGGAAGCGGAGCGGCACCGTTGCTCCGCTGTCCACGCCTCCCGCTCCATCTGCCGTGGGTTCGCTGCGTCTCACGAGCACGTGGCATAGTTGGGAACACAGCGTCCACGTATCTGGCCTGCTTTCCACGCAAGGCAGGCGATAAATGCAACACAGCCCTGGTTTGTCGACACCACATGCCGTGCTGGGAACCCCCAAGCTCGCCATGCAGGCCGCAGATCCCACGCCGCCTGCTCCCGGCTTTGCCGTGCGGGGTGCGGCCCAGGCCCACGGGGAATCTGTACCCCAGCGCCTCAGATCCAAACGCGCCCGACACGGTCCACCTCAGCTCCTCAAGTCCCGCCACGCGTGGTGCAGAGAGCTGAGAGGAAGCGCGGAGCCCCCCAAGCCAGCCGCACCCTCTCCAGTGCTCTGTCCGCGGAAAACGGGGCGCAATCCGAACCCCCGCTTGCTCCCCTATTGTTACAAATGCCTTGTGTGTTCCAGGTACCAGCAGCTCACGCCTGCCATCCTCGCTACTCAGGAGGAGGAGGAGATCTGAGGATCAGAGTTCAAAGCCAGCCTGGGTAGGATTTTTTTTTAATACCAGTTTTCTTCCCTGGGCTGGAAGTGAACCTGTGGAGAACCTCAAACCCCGACCGAGTCTGGATCCGCAGTGGAGGCACCGAGGGGCGGGTGCAGCTAAATATCATTCTAACGAAAGCAGCTACGTGTTTGTCCTTCTAAGATAAAAACATGAAAACACAACGGCTGAAATAGGAACGCGAGTCAGTGTCCTCCACGCCTCTCGTTTTAAAATGCCCTCACTTTGACAAAGTACATCTGTCAGTTTCTTTGCAGTAAGGGCAACGTTTTGCTCAGGAATCCATAGGGCAGATAGCGTATTTCCCGCAGAAACGTGCGCTGCCCGGACACTGCGGTGACCATGCAATTGTCACTGGTCCTGTGGGGAAGGGAGGGGGGCCATGTCTGGTGTGGACGGGCGGTGGGCCGGGTCCCGTGGGGACGGGAGGTGGGCCGGGTCCGGTGTGGTCGGGCGGTGGGCCAGGTCCGGTGTGATCGGGAGGGGGGCCGGGTCCCGTGTGGTAGGGAGGGGGGCCGGGTCCGGTGTGGACGGGAGGGGGGCCGGGTCCGGTGTGGACGGGAGGGGGGCCGGGTCCGGTGTGGACGGGAGGGGGGCCGGGCTCTGGGGGCGGGCGGGTGGGAACCTGCAGGTCTCCCCGCAGAGCGGGGGGTGCCCGGCCGGGGCATGGCTGTGGTCTGAGCTGAGGGAGGAACTATCTCGCGCTCCCGGGCTGCCTCCCTCGCTCCCTCCTGGGGTCACACACAGGCTCTGGAGGGGGGCAGGGGGGCAGCGGGTCGCTGGCTTAGGCCTCCCGGGGGGCCTTCTCCCCGGTGCGCACACGGAGAAGGCCGGCTCTGCTGCCCCACCTGGGCACACCTTGCCGACGGCAGCCTGGGAGCTGGCAGGACGGCCTCTGGGGGTCCCCCACCGTGGGGGAGGGGTTACCCGCTCCCAAGGAGGGAGAGCTCATCTTAATTGGAGTGAGGAATGGCGGGGTGAACGAGGGCCCCTCAAGTTCATCTTTCTTCCTATCAGCCCTGGAGCTCCGAGGTCCCAGTGCCCAGCCCACGACTGGCCCCCGGGCCTACAGGACCTCTGGGGAGAAGCCCTCCCTCCTTCCCTCCCTCCCTCCCTCCCTCCCTCCCTCCCTCCCGCAAGGGCTCCGGAGGAAACTGTGTGGCAAGACTCGAACTTATCTCCAACACCTGACCTCTCAGGGTCGCTCAAACACTCCCCTACCTTGTTCCTGCTCCTCTGCGGAGGGTAAAGACAGAACACAAACACGGGAGGTAAACTCGCAGCCCGCTGGGGGGCGTGGGCAGAGCTTCGAGATGCTCCCCCGCGCCCAGCCCCCCCTTCCCCGAGAGGACCCTGCACTGTAAGGGCCCTCGATTGTCTCCTGACCAGTGGAGCCTGCCGGGGACGCGTGGGCAGTCCCAGGCCCATGCGCATCTGGAAGGCTCAGGAGGGAGGACCTTGCAGGGACAATTCAGACCTCTGAAGACCTGAAGTTAATCAGCAGATCAGTGAACGATCCCGCTGGGCCCGGCCTCCTCCGACGAATCAATCGCTTAGAAGGAGATGGAAAGGTCAGGCTGGTCTACCCCGCTGGCCTTCAGGAAGGAAGCTGAGCCGGGCAGCGCTGGCCCCCACCTGTCATCCCAGCTACTCCGGAGGCTGAGAGCTGAGGATCCCAGTTCAAAGCCAGCCTGGGCAGTGTGATGTGTGTTAGGTTTTTAAAAGTGGGTAGCCGGTAAAGGAGAACGCCACGTGGCATTCAGACAGGAGAGAAAGTTTGTTAACGAACTGCTGGCCTGTGGCCGAGGTGATCCACTGCCGGAGAGAAGGGAGAGAGAGGAGAGAGAGATATCCCCACCCAGCCCTGCCTAGGGCAGCCCAGCCCTAGGCCAGGGGCCAGGGGTGTGGCCAGGTGGATTAGGAGGTGACCTCAGGGAAAGGGGAGGTAACTGCCTCCAGGTCTGCAGGTTACCCAGGTAACTGGGTGGAGTCGTAATGAGGTGGGGGCCTCTGCATGGAGCCCTCAGGGAGAGGACCTAACAATGTGGAGGTCCGATCTGGCCAGCGCCATCGCTGGCGGTGCAGGGGTGTCAGATTGACTCCATCTCACATCAGTTAAAGAGAACAGAAGCCGACTCCATCTTCACTGGGATCTCCCCCGCCCTGTCCAGGGAAGCTCCCCTTCGCTGTGATAAGATTGTGCAAACTGCTTGACCACCTGAAGCGTGGGAAGTTCAAGGAACGTTCAAGGTTCAACCCGTGCCCTCCTATGAGTAGGCGAATCCACCTGCATCCTGTGAGCCCCGCCAAATCCATGCGCCAAGTCTAACTAGAACGATAGGTTGGTTCAAACAGTTGCTAGGAGGCAGACCGGAACTCCATTGCCACCTGCGTGCGGCCTGGCACGCTCTGTAAGTGTTGTCACCTCATTGGCCACCTGCGTGTGGCAAGTTTGACTGTGATGTTCGCCTTTATTACCAGGCCTGGAAGGCCGCACGGGGTCGCAGTTTCAGCTCCCGAGTCTGGGCTGTGACCCTGGCCTGTCGGTTTGCTTTTCACTTCCCCAACAAATCCATCCTTTTATCATCTTTTTGCTGGAGACGGAGTGGTGGACTCTAGGAGGAACCAGGAATCCCCTCCCTTTGTGTGTGTGTGGGGGGGGGGGGTGACTCCATTACAGGCAGGTCCCTTAGACTCTTATCCCCAATTAACCACCAGAAAACCGGAAGTGGTACGGTGGCTCCAGCGGTAGAGCGCTCGCCTTGAGCTGAAGAGCTCAGGGACAGCGCCCAGGCCCAGAGTTCAAGCCCCAGGACTGACAACGAACACACACACAAACAACAACAATGGAACCGGCCACCCGCAGCTTTGAGGAAGGGAAGCTTGCTCTGTGAGCGCCAGATAGACCCCTATCCCCCGAAGGGACTCTCGCCCCGCGGAGGGATCGGTTTTTCCTGAGAAGAGGACCTGAGCTCCTACCCCGGAAGCAGCGAGGCCACAAAAATGGTGCTTGAAGCCGCGGAGCCCGCGGAGGGCCTCAGCGGGCCCGCAGACCTCAGCCGGCCGGCGCCGCACAGTGCCAGGCTCGCCAATGAGGAAAAAAAGTAGCTTCTTGCAGCTTGACCGGTGACACCCACGGGGGAGGCCATGGCAGCGGTGACGGCGCCACGGTGGTGAAGCCGGCGCCGCCGTTCAGCCGCCCCAAGGACGGCCGCGGTCTCCCCTCTCTCCTCGGGTCTCGCCGCAGCCAGCGGGCGCCGGGCACCTTCTGGGGATGTGTTTAGTTTCGCACGCCGCCTGTCCGCAGCCGTCTAGGAGCCGGCTACCGCACGGACGGGAAGTGAGGGCAAGCGAGGGAAGGATCTCTGCCGCCTCCAGCCGCCGCCCGGCCCGAGCGGGTTCCAGCCCGGGTCTTAAACAAACACCGCCTGCCGCCCGGCACAGAACGGGGGCTCCAGGCCCCGCAGCTCGCGGGGGGCACCTGCCTTGCCCTCCATCTGAGGGCGAAGCAGAACCTGGGCGGGATGCCGCCCCCCCGCCCCCCAGCAAGGCCCCGTCCGGGGGTGGGGGGGGCACGGCCGCACGTGGGCCCCGCCCCCTTCTAGCTGTGTGCACGTGGCCCGGGGAGAGGCTGCCGGAGCCACGGCGGGGAGGCAGACCGCGCGGCTAATCTCCCGCTTACTATTTCTGTCTGCAGAATGCAGCCCTGCCTGAATTTCCTTCCAGAACATTCCACACTTCTCTCTGGGATTCCAGTGACACAGCACCTGCTTCTCTCCTGGGGTAGCCGGCCTCCATTAGCCCTGCTGTGACCCACCGTAGTACCGGGGGGCGGGGGGGGGGGAAACCAGGCCTTGCCTGCCCTTCCCTCCTCCACCCACCCTCAGCCCTGGCCCGGCTCCCCCCCCCCCCCCCCCACCGTCCCCTGGGACCAACAATGGCCTCCTACTGTGCCCCTTGGGTTAGGAGCCAGACTGTCAGAGCCCAGAGGTCAGAGTGCACAGCCCGCGGAGGGCGGGCAGCCCTGCGGGGGGGGGGGGGGGGGCCGGGCAGGTCCCTCTCCCCTAACTACCCCTCCCCACCACCCCAACTCAGGGCTTCCTCCAGCTCCACAAGGAAGGTTCCAGAGCCCGAGGAAAGGAAAGGAAAAGAATGTGTCCTCTGATCCGAATGCAGGCCAAGCACGAGATGGGCCGCGGGCGCCAGGGAAGTGGGGGGGGGGGGGGAAGCGGGGCCGGGGGGCTGCTTCCCGGATGCGGCTGCGCGCTCCGATCCAGGGCCGAGCCCCCCCCACCCCCCACCCCGGGCAGGGCCCCCCGCGCCCCACGGGACCTGCGGCTCTGCTCCGCGGCTTGGCCTGGCCGGGCCCGGGGCGCCCTCGTGTCCCAGAGCTTCCAGGAAGTGCGCTCGCCTCCCACACGCTCCACGCAGCTCCAGAGTCTGCGGCCGCTTCTTCCCGTCCAGGAAACATGGTGAGCTTGGCAAGGCCCACGGAAAAAGCCGGCCAAGCCGACACACACACAGGCACAACCGTGGCGGGGGGTCCTGAGGAGCTTTTCTCATTCTGGCGTGTGTGTGCGCGTGTGCGTGTGTGCGCGTGTGCATGTGTGTGTGTGCGTGCGTGTGTTTCATAAAGTACGCAGGAGAATCAAGCTCAAAACAGCAACTGCTCGGAGAGATAGAAACTCTTGTAATTCATGTCGCGCGTAATGGATCTGGCAGGCCCGAACGCAGAAACTTTCAGAAGTGTTTGCGTGGCGGCCGCTTCTCGCCGGTGCACATGTTGTAGCTGCCCTGGCCAGGTGCCCGGCCCGCAGGAAAAGCCGTGTACCTCCGCACGTTTGGCCGGCCTCCCCGCCGAGTTTCCAAGCTGCATGGCGGCGTTGGATGAGCTTGTGTTTAAGCTCCAAGAAGACTCCTGCCGCTTTCACGGTGACTCAACACCAGCGCTGCCCGATGAAGAGCAGCAGAGCCAGGCCCGGGGACTCCGATCGCCCGCCCTCGGCATCTTCCCAACACAAAATCGCAAGCTCAAGGGCAGATGACGGCTTTTCCTCGTTTGCTTTACTCTCCATGACTGGAACCCCTTAGGGGGGTGGGAACGGAAACGACTCCCACGAAGCTCGCGCAGCGCCACGCGTGAGAACTCGGCGGCCGCACAGATCTCCCCCCCCCACCCCCCCCCCCCAACCCAGGAACTCCGCAGCCGAGTTTGCACCGACAACGAGAGGCGCAAGGGAATTTGACCTGGAAGCGGAAAACGCAAAGGGACGACTTGGGGACTTGGCAGATTAGAGTATGCAGGGGTTGGAGCTGCTGCTACTGCTGCTGCTCCGCTAGGAGACAGGAAGGTTCTGGAAGGGTTGAAGAGACAGGAGGACAGAGGACCGCCTTCCTTAGAGACGCCAGGCCGGCCTTGAGCCTTAAGTCTTTATTGAAGAAAGAATCCCCGGTTCCCGCGGCCGGCCTCTCTCCTCGCCGCATGCCTTGTGGAGGAGAAGAACATGTCTTCTGAGAATCGAGAGGGAGAAAGGGGTGCGGTTGGCCAGTTCTCACCCTTGCTCCCTTCAGGGGATCCGAGGGGATCATTCCTCACCCAAACGCACGGCTCTGCAAACCCTTCTCACCCCAGGACGGCGGGCCTGACGGTGGGGAATGCCTATGTTGGGGTGACTCGACGGTGGGGAATGCCTATGTTGGGGTGACTCGACGGTGGGGAATGAGTGTGTTGGGGTGACTCCAAGGAACGCGAGAATGTTTACCATGAGGTTTAGCAGGCGGAAATGGAGTCTTGCGATAGGCACTTCTAGAATGGACGAGCTCTCCTGAGTTGTTTGTGGATCTGTCTCGAGACCACCGCGTCCACAGAGGAAAACACGAGCCAAGCCTTAGCCACCTCGCTCCTTAGAATACGCCAGAACCCCTGTGCCGGCCCGACTCCGGGCGCGCGAGGGGCCGCGTTTCCTCCTGGGGAGACGCTGCCGGGGGGGGGGGCGGGCGGGTGCAGGGCTGAGAATGTGAGGCTGGACCCCATCCTGGGCGAGGCGCTGGCGTCTGCCCCCCCCTCCCGGAAGGTGGGGGTGTGAATCCACACGCAGTGCAGAGCCGCGCTCCAGGAGGCCCAGGAACAGAACCCCACAGAGGAGGGAAGAACCGGGGGCGGGCGGGCGACGGGACCCCACCCGCAGCCCCGCGGGCCGGGCCTGGAGGGTGAGGGCGCGTGGGAGCCTCTCACGTTCCCCGAGGGGCTGCGGGAGGAGGGGGCTGGCCCCAGCGAAGGCCACGGGGGGGGGGGGCTGAGCAGCCGGGGGCTCCGTGAGGGGGGCGGAGGCCGAGCCTCCAGGCGGGGGGTGGGGGGGAGCCCCTCTCCTTGGAGCTGTGTGTGAGACGTAACTCACATAAACAGCCGTGCACAGCCTCTGTCGCCAGGCCGGGCCGGGAGGGGCAGACCCAGGGACCCTGGGTCAGCGCGGGACCCCCAGGGGGGACAGCAGCCGCTCCCCAGGGACAGGCGGGGGCCGCGGCCGCCCTGGCCACCGGCGCCGCTCCAGCCGCGACTCTGGGCCCCCGCCGTCCTCCAGGCCCGGGCCCCCGGCCGGCCCGAGGAGCCGCGCAGCTGACCGCGAAGGCCGCGCCCTGGGCTGGAAGGGTGGGGTTCGGGGGGGGTGGGGGGGCTGCCTCTGGACGCCGTGGCGGGAGCCCAGCGGGCATCTGAGCACAGTGAACCCCGCCCAGGGCAGGCTCAGCAACACCTGCTCCACCGGGGCCGGAACAGAACTGGGGGGGGGGAGGCCGCGCTGAGTGGGGTACCGCCCCCCGCCCGCCATCACCCCCAGGGGATGTGCAAAGCCCCATCTCTCTTCCAGGCTGTGTGGAAAAGTATGGCCTGGGGAGGAGTGGGGGGCAAGAAGCCTGTGTGTGTGTGTGTGTGTGTGCATGTGTGTGTGTGCGCGTGTGTGTGCGCGTGTGTGTGCGTGTGTGCGTGTGTGCGTGTGTGTGCTGGCACACACACGCACACACAGTCACACATACGCATACCAACATGCACATACACGTACACATTCTCACATATACAGGCACATACACACATACTCACACATACACACACGCACACACACGCACACGCACACGCACACGCACACTGAGCCCACGTGGGCCTCCCCCGGGTGAATGTTGAAGCCACTCCTGGCTGAAGCCACATTCTCCCCGGGGAACTTGCTGGCATTCGCGGGGGCAAAGAATGACAGGGGAGGGGGTGGGGGTGGGGGTCAGGGGTCAGGGGTCACTCCTTGGGGCTCTGACCCCGCCTTGCCCCGTGGATGAGCCGCTGAAGAGCGGGACAGTTCCCACCCTCCCCCCGTGGTGGTCGGGGGCGCTAGCTGGCAGAGGTGATGGAAGGTTCCGGGCACCTGAGATGCAGGGTCGAGTCCAAGTCCGCCTCGGGGAGGCCCTGAGGACTGGCCCCCCCGCAAAGCGGCTGAGGCCCCGCGACAGCCGGCCGGGGGGGACAGAGCGGGTCCCAGGGGACCCCCTCGCCTCTCCTCCTAGACGTCTGCTCACTGCGACACAAAGACGGACGGACAGACAGACGACGGGAGCGGGGCGCCCGGCACCCTGGAGGGAGCGGCCGGCAGCCATCGTCACAGAGATCGCTTCTGGATCTTTCCCACCTGAGAAGTCCTCACCGGCCCGGGCTCCGGCTGCCGAGGCAGGCGAGGGCGACCACGTGTGTTGGTGATGTGAGTCGGGGGCCGCTCCTGTGGCGGGGGGCGTTAGGACGAGGGGAGGCGGGGGCGCCCACGCTCTGCCCGGGTGGCGGGGGGCGTTAGGACGAGGGGAGGTGGGGGTGCCCACGCTCTGCCTGGGTGGCGGGGGGGCGTTAGGACGAGGGGAGGAGGGGGCGCCCACGCTCTGCCCGGGTGGCGGGCTGGCAGCTCACGCCTGTGACCCCGGCCGCCCCGGGGCCTGAGGTCGGGGCCAGCGGAGCGGAGCGGCAACGTCGGTGACGCGCTTCCCTCCCGCTGAGAGGATGTGAAGATCACGGTTCAAAGCCAGCCCGGGCAGGAAAGTCCGTGAGACTCCTATTTCTAGGTAAGCACCCCAAAGCCAGAACTGGAGCTGTGACTCGCGTGGCAGAGCACCAGCCTTGAGCAAAGAAAGAAGAACAAGCTCCGAGATGGTGCCCAGGCCCTGCTCCAAGGCCCAGGACTGGCGCGGAATAAACGGAGACACAGACGAACCGGCAGAGGAGGCCAGAGACGCAGATAAGCGTTAGTGAAGCTCAGAGTCCGAGGGCACAGCTCCGCCCTGTCATCCTAGCACCCCCGGTTGGGAGGACTGCAGCTCGAGGCCAGCCCCGGGAGGAGGGAGGGAGTCGGTGAGACCCTCCTCTCCATCGATGAGCTGGGTGGGGTACGCGGCATTGCGGGAGAAGTGGGGGCTGAGCCCCAGCAAAACCTCAGACCCCATCAATGAAATCCCAGGAGCTGGAGAAGGGCTGGAATGCCTACCCGGCACAAGGTCCTGAGTTCAAGCCCAGGTGCCGCCAATGAAGAAATGGGATAGGAACTACGACCGTGTCGGCAAAACTGATAGAGAAATGGTTCGTAAGGTATTGCGTGTCGTGTTACAACAACTCCTCGAACCCGGGTGTGGGCTTTGCACGGATAGCCCAGCCCGGTGAGCCGCTTCCTGGGGTCAGTGCTTCCGTGGGCGACAGCATAACTCTAGAGCTGTGCCCCGTGGCCGGGGGGGGGCCCGCCCAGCCCCCGCGGGGGTCAGCACCAGGCAAAGCCGGCCTCCAGTAGCCACGGAGGCCACGAGTCTCACCTGTGGACCCGGGGATGCCATCACTTCCTGTTGATTGACAGGCAGGGGGAGGGCTTGGTCCCTCCCCCTGCCTTCCTGCGGCCGGGTCACCGCGGGTCACCCGGAGCTGAGGTGTCAAGGCCACGCGGGCTCCCCTGCAAAGGCCCCGTGTGCTCCTGGAGTTCAGGCTGAGGCTGGCCTGGCCTGTGGGCAGCCCCCCCCCAGCTCCCCCAGCCCCCCATCCTGGCCCCCCATCCTGGCCCCCCAAGCCAGGCAGCGCTGGCCAAGTCAGGAAGGGAAACCAGAGGAGCCCAAGGGGAACGGGACACAGCGGTGAGCCTCCTGCAGGCCGGAGCGGGGGGGTCCCGGGTTGTGGGGGGCTGGCAGCACTCCCTCCCCCAAGCGTCTGGGCGTCCAGCCTTTGGAAGCCCTGGAGACCCTGCGCCCGCCCGCGCGGATGGACGGCGGAGCTTCGCCGCCGCGCTGTTCACCGTCCAGGACCGGAGCTGGGTGACGGCGCCTGGCTGGCGTCCCCTCTGCCCTTTCCTGCCCCGGCCCGGGCCACACAGAGCTCGGTGCCCCATGCTTACTCCCAGCCGGCCTCGCCCACCTCTGCCGTGCCCCGCCTCACCGGCCTGACCCTCCCAGGGCCGCCCGCCTGGAACGGCCTCGCCTCCGGGAAAGCCCCCAGCTCCCGCCCACCGGTCCCTCGCCCTCCACGAGAAGCCAGCGCGGCAGGTGACCCGGCGGGGCTGCGGGGAAACGGGCAGACCCTGCTGGTGAGCCACGAAGGACGCGGCCCGAGGAGACGGGCGCGCTCCCGTGCAAGGGGAGGAAATGAGAGAAACCGGCGGGTGCCGAAGACCCAGTGGGAGTAGAAAGCCACAGAAAGACGTGATTTGTGCTCATCTAACCCGGCATCAATGAGTAAACATCCTTCTGGATCAGGCCTCACTCCCAGGGAACCGAGAAGAAGGACTTCCATCCCGCCTCGTGATCGACCCGGTAGCGTTTGATGAGTCTGATGAAGGCAGTAAGTCACACTTAAAGAGTCTGGCATTTAATGTGACTGAACCTACAAATCTTTTTAAGAAGCTTCTTGTGTAAAATATGCAAAGTGCAAGCAAAATTTAGTGGCACAAGTAAAATTAAATATTTAATGACACAATTAAGCCTTATTAATGGTATGTTCTTTATTTTGCCCATTAAATATTCACAACACTGATCATCTCCTTCATCTTTATTACTTAAGCAATGTGTTTTTTCATATTATTTGTTAGGTATTTTCATTAACATTTGATGAATATGAATAGTTAAAATAAAAAACAGTTTTTATTTCTGCTGTAATGACTTTGGGGGGATAACAATACATAACCAAGGGTTTGTAATATGCTCTGCTTGTTACTATTGAGGTGGCTGATTATGTTACCACAGCACGGTGATAAATGACAATCGTCAGGTTCTTCCATTAGTCTTTATTTATTTATTTAATCTACTCTTCTAGTTTAACTTCATTGTGGGAGAACTGTGACTTGTAAACTTACAACTAAAGCTTGATTCCACTCTTGTGGTAATAACTGCTTGTGCAGTTCTTGACGTTCTCATTCGGCTCTCTCACTTTCCCTCTTCCCTCCCTCCTCCCTCCCTCCCCTCCCTCCCTCCCTCCCTCCCTCCTTCCCTTCCCTCCCTCCTCCTTCCCTCCCTCCTCCTTCCCTCCCTCCTTCCCGTCCTGGTACTAAGGCTTCAGCTCAAGTCCTGGGCATTGTCTCTGAGCTTTTTCACTCAAAGCTTTTGTTCCACAGCTCAACCGGGGCTCCACTTCAGGTTTCTGGTGGTTCATGGCGGATGAGGGGTTCACCCTCTCCTGCCCCGGCTGGCTCCGCGCTGCGGTCCCCGGGTCTCAGCGGCCCCGAGCCGCCAGGGCGGTAGGCGTGAGCCTCCGGGGCCCGGCTCCGCGCTCATTGTCACCTCAATGCGTCCATGGAGCCGGTCTGCCAGCAGGCCCCCGCCCGCCACGATGGCCACGTCGATGCTCTCCTTCCGTACGAGAGCTCGGTCGGGGCTTCCCACCCTGGAGGGGGGCCGGGCGGACCGCGGGGCTCCCGGGGCAGCGGAGGGAGCGGAGGGAGCGGATCGCCTGCACACCTGACGGCCGGAGCCGCGCGGCGACCGCCGCTTCCCGGGCCGCGTGTGGCCGCCACTTGGCCTTCAGAAACACCCTGGAAAGCTGGACGGCCCCGGGCAGCCCGAGGAGCCGCGGCACGGCCACCCCGGGCGGCGTTTTCTGTAAACGTCAGCGGGCAGAGGACAGAGGGCGGGTCGCCACGGGGGGGGGGGGGGGGGGGGCGGTACCCCTCCCAGGTGCGCCAGCCACCAGGGCTTGACAAGGAAGCCGGGGGGGGGGGGGGGCCTGGGGCCTCCATCCCGAGAGCAGCCATCCCTACCTGCGCGGGCCGGGAAGCCCCGTGGGGGCCCAGGAGCAGGAAGCGGACGGAGCCCCCGTCGGGGATGGACGGCACCGCACGCAGGTCCCGGCGGCTCCATCTAAAAGATGGTGAGAGGCGGCTGCCGGGCCCCGCCGGGCGGGGGGGGGGGCTGGGGCGGGGGGGGGGGGCAGGCCATTCTCATCAGCAGTCGGTGGAACATGGAACCAGCCTGGCGGGGGGGGGGGTGCTCGCGGGGGGGGGGGCAGGCCATTCTCATCAGCAGTCAGTGGCTGTTGGAGGCCCGGCCCTCACCTCCAGGAACATGGAACCAGCCTGGCGGGGGGGGGGGGGGGGTGGTGGTGAGGGGCTGGGAGACCCGCCCGGCGGAGGTTCAGGGCACGCCGCCAGCCCCGAGCTCAGCACGGGAGCAGCGAGCCTGCCGTGACCTCACGCACACTCGCGAGGTGGAAATCCCCACACTGTTGAGAGAGGAGAAGGAACGAGAATCCAAGGGGCTCCTCCTCTGTAACGACAATCGCCCCGAGTGTGCCAGAGAGCCAGGGGTGGGCCAGAGGAAGCTAATCTAGGGAGCGCTCATGCACATCTGTGCGTGCGTGCGTGCACGCGTACGTGCGCACGCACGCGTGCCAGTCCTGGGGCTTGAACTCG
>NC_063178.1:1605603-1662760 GCF_023159225.1 Perognathus longimembris pacificus
GCCTCCATCCCGGAGAGCAGCCATCCCTACCTGCGCGGGCCGGGAAGCCCCGTGGGGGCCCAGGAGCAGGAAGCGGACGGAGCCCCCGTCGGGGATGGACGGCACCGCACGCAGGTCCCGGCGGCTCCATCTAAAAGATGGTGAGAGGCGGCTGCCGGGCCCCGCCGGGCGGGGGGGGGGGCTGGGGCGGGGGGGGGCAGGCCATTCTCATCAGCAGTCGGTGGAACATGGAACCAGCCTGGCGGGGGGGGGGTGCTCGCGGGGGGGGGGGCAGGCCATTCTCATCAGCAGTCAGTGGCTGTTGGAGGCCCGGCCCTCACCTCCAGGAACATGGAACCAGCCTGGCGGGGGGGGGGGGGGGGTGGTGGTGAGGGGCTGGGAGACCCGCCCGGCGGAGGTTCAGGGCACGCCGCCAGCCCCGAGCTCAGCACGGGAGCAGCGAGCCTGCCGTGACCTCACGCACACTCGCGAGGTGGAAATCCCCACACTGTTGAGAGAGGAGAAGGAACGAGAATCCAAGGGGCTCCTCCTCTGTAACGACAATCGCCCCGAGTGTGCCAGAGAGCCAGGGGTGGGCCAGAGGAAGCTAATCTAGGGAGCGCTCATGCACATCTGTGCGTGCGTGCGTGCACGCGTACGTGCGCACGCACGCGTGCCAGTCCTGGGGCTTGAACTCGGGGCCCAAGTGCTGTCCCTGAGCTGCTTTTGCTCAAGGCTAGCGCTCTACCATTGTGCCACGCTCCACTTCTGGGGTGTGCGTGTGTGCGTGTGTGTGCGCGTGTGCGCGTGTGTGATTGGAGAGAAGAGTCTCACGGACTTTCCTGCCTGGTCTGGCTTCAAACCATGTTGCTCAGACCTCGGCCTCCTGAGGAAGCAGGGGGACGGGCGTGCGCCGGCGGCACCCAGCTGTGGCTCTTGAGGAGTTGGGGTGTCGCGCAGCGCACTTTGCCCCTGCTGACTAAGGACGCGGTCTCGGTGTTCCGCACGCCCTCCGCGGGTGGCGAGACAACCCTTCACCTACTTCACGGTTCCTATCGGGGCTGGGGGTCAAAGGGCCCTCGTCCGAGCGGGGTGGGGTGGAGGATGGTCAGGCAAAGTCCTTCCGTTGGTGACTGTGTCACACACGCGCACGCACACACACACACACACACACACACACACACGGCACAGAATCTTTCTCCTCCGGTTGCTGGGCTGCGTCTCCTGCGAAGGTCTTAGAAAGGCCTTTGTCCTTAAACAACCACGGCAAAAAGAATACCTAAGCGTGGAGGAAAGGGCAATGGCGCGCTCCCTCGGAAGGCCCCACTGCGAGCGCCAGTGTGCAAGCTGGAGCTACACGTGGCCACGTGTGCCACACCTGTGTCGTCATCCCGGAGTCCCAGGGGAGGTCGAAGGTTGCCGCTGCCACCAGCCTGGCCGCAGGTCAGGTGACTCCCACTGGCAGGGCATGGGGGGGGTTAGGGACAGGGCACACGTGGATACAGAACTGGGTACACAGAACCAGGCACGGTCATGAGTGCCCCACCATCGGGAACGCGGCCGGGCCGGGCCCTGGCAGCCGACACCGGTGATCCTAGCCGTCCATCCTGCTGCGATCTGACAACCGCTGCCCGAACCAGCCGGGACGGAGCAGCGGAGAGACCCCTCCGCCACTGACCAGCAAAGAGCTACGCGCGGAGGTGTGGCTCAACTGGCAGTGTGCTAGCCTTGCGCAAAGAAAGCCAGGCGAGAACACAGGGCCCTGAGTTCAAGCCCAGTACTGGCACAAAAAGAAGAAAGAAGAAAGAAGAGGAGGAGGAGGAGAAGAGGAGGAGGAGGGGGCTGGGGATATGGCCTAGTGGCAAGAGTGCTCGCCTCGTATACAGGAGGTCCTAGGTTCAATTCCTCAGCACCACATATACAGAAAATGGCCAGAGGTGGCGCTGTGGCTCAAGTGGCAGAGTGCTAGCCTTGAGCAAAGAGAAGCCAGGGACAGTGCTCAGGCCCTGAGTCCAAGGCCCAAGACTGGACAAAAAATAAAAAAAGAGGATGAAGAGGAGGAGGAGAAGGGGGAGGAGGAGAAGGAGAAGGAGAAGGAGGAAGCCTGAACAAGGAGTCAAAGGTGAATGGGCAGAAAGCACAGGCAAACATGCTGGATTCGAGCTCAGGACGCGGACCTGGGGGCGGCGCAGGGCCCTCTGGGAATGGGAACTTCATGGTCTCCTGTTGGCCGAGGTGGGTGCGGGAATTTCTCCGTGGCTAGCTGTTGGCCATGATGGGAAATATCAGAGCAAATTTTTTGGTCTCCATAACCTGACCTGAAGAAGAGCAAGCCCAGTTTTTGTGGCCTGCCCTGGGGAGGAAGTTCCAAGCCAGAAACTGTGGATGAAAACCAAACTGTCTCTGTTGTGATATCATCATAAGGTACTGAGAAATGCGGGAGAATAGATCTGAACTCAACGCGGGTCAACTGTGGACAAGAACATTTACAGGAAGAACGTTCCCACTGTGGGGAGAACTGGCCCAGTAGATGACTTTCTTCTCTAATCCCACTTGCTTATTTTTTGGCAGAGTTGCCTTTATGCCGGAGCGAGAGAGACGGCGCTCTGCCCAGCTTCATGCTTGAAGGGCTCCTGGTGAGCACACGCGCACACGCACGCACACGCCACGCACACGCACGCGCTCTGCCCAGGCTTCGTGCTTGAAGGGCTCCTGGTGAGCACACGCGCACACGCGCGCACACGCATGCATGCACAAGCACATGCACGCACACATGCATACACGCACACGTGCACACACGCACGCACACGTGCACACACACGCACACACACGCATACAGACAAGCCGCACACGCGTGCACACGTGCTCCCGTTAATCCTGGGGCCCCGGCGCCTGGTGCGGGCACGGCGGGAACGCGCCGGCGTCTGGGGCTCCGCCCGCACCGAGCGCCCGGCCTCCGCGTGCAGGGGCGGGGTCGGGGAGGCCTTGCTGTTTGGGTTTTGTGAACAATCGGCTTGTTTGGCGGGTGCCACCAGCAAGGGAGGCGACGGAGCCCCGGGACTCCACGGTGGCTGGAGGCTGCCCGGCCCGCAGGGGCCCGGCGTGGGGCATGGGGGGGGTGAATGGGGAGGGAAGGGGGGCTGGGAAGGGGGAGAAAGCCCAAGGGGGCTGAGCAAGCCTGCACGGCGGTGACTGGACCCCGACGGAGAAGAGCAGCCGAGGCTGGCCTGCCGCGCCTCCTGTGAGGACGGAGCCCCCCTAGGGCCCCCAAAACCAAATCCCTCCTTGTGTTGCCCGCCGGGCATTGGCGGCGCGAGCAGCCCCGCAGCAGGAGCGCACCCAGGAGGCTGGACCGAGCCGGGGGCCGGGGAACCGAACTCGTGTCTCCAGAGCTGCAGGAAGAAGGGGACAGAGGGTTCTGGGGTGCCGCCGGTGTCGTCCGCGCAGCCTGAGCGCACACGGCAGGCCCGGAGAGGAGAGGGGGCGTCCCTGGGGCCCGGGAACAGCCCCGCGGGCGCCTCCCCCAGGCTGGCCTGCAGGGCAGGGCCGTTGCCGCCCCCCCCCCCCCCCCCCCCGCTTGGGTCCCGGGTCTGGACGGAGCCTGTGCCAAGCTGACGGTGCGGGTCCCGGTGGGGTGGGCAGTGAAGTGTGCCGGCTCGGCTCGGGCCAGGGGAGGGCGGCCGCTGACACAAAGGGGTGGGGACCCTCTGGGCCCCCTCCCCCCCCCCCCGCCGCTGGGGCACCTCGTCCCCTCCAGCCTTATTTTCATGCTACCCAAAAATAACCACACTCGACACCGACACCGGCCTGGCGGCGCCCGGCTCGGGTGTCCACATTCCCCGCTCGAGTGTCGTAAACGAGAATCTTCTCCTCCTCCTCCTCCTCCATCCCAGCCGGGCCCCTTCCCCACCGCGCGCCTCCTTTCCCTTTCCTTCTCCTCCTGTCGGGATGTGGGGGGACCCCCGCAGCGGGCTCGGGGTCACAGGGTACACACAGGGTGGAGACGGAACACAGGGTGCTCTGTGCGATCGTGAACCGGGCCTCAGAGAAAAGCCTTCCAGCAGCCCCGGCCCCGCACCCAGTCCCGCCCCGCACCCAGCCCCGCCCCGCCCCACCCCGCCCTCTGTCCGTCCATCCTCCTCAGCCCACACCCAGCCCTGCCCGCCCTGCCCCACCCCGCCGTCCTCTGTCCGTCCATCCTCCTCGGCCCCGCACCCAGCCCCGGCTGTGAAATGCAGGCGCCCCACTTGCTTTGGGGTGCTCCTCACGTGTGAGCTGTGACCCCCATTCTCCGTGGGGAACCCCGTGGGGTCCGCGTCTCCCGGGCGTGGAGCGGGGTGACGCGAGCTGTCTGTCCATCTGCCGCTCGTCTTTCTATTGGGACCCCCGGGGATCCTGAACAGGATTGGCGATGGAGGACAGGCCTGCTGGGGTGCTTGGGAGACTGCGGTGAGCCACGGGGGGGGGGGCACTGTGACTGTGCCAGTGTCCACGTGACCGTGCGCCCCACGCGGGGCGGCGGGCCCGCTGGCCGGGGCCCGGCGGGAGGGCTGGGGCCGCGGGGCTGACCGGCGCCGGCGCTGCGTGGCCCCGCGGAGCCGGGGCTCCGGAAGGAGAGAGGAGGAGGCCACCAGCCGCGTGGGCAGGGATTTGAACTCCGTGGGCTGGCAGCCCACCCAGGCTCCCCGGAGCTGGCCAAGGCGGCCGTCATGCTCCGTCTGGGTTCAATTCAGTCGTCCAAAAAGGAAGAGCAAAGAACCTGCCAAGGATTCGCTGGCCCACTCTGTAGCAGAGGCAGAATTGGAACCCAGAACTTGCGACGCCCAGGCAACCGCTGTACTTCACTGCTCCGGGCCACCTGCCAGCTCTCCCCTGAGCTGGGGGCAACGAGCCCAGGATTCGGGGACGGCCCCGTGCATTGTGTCACAGAGAAACCGGGGACACAATGTCGGCATCAGCCGCACCTCAGAATTGGCCTAAGGGAGAAGTCCTTCTGCGAGGGTTGCAGTCCTGCTGGAGAGAAAGGTAAACGGAGTCCAGGCTCCTTCTGCAAGGCCTGTTTCCTGGCTGGGCTGGGCCTTGCTGCCGGCCGATTCAAGCCCCCACCTCCGGGTTTCCTTCCCCCCCCCCCCCCCGCCCCGCTCTGACGGTGCTTCTCTGTCCCCTCCTCCTTCCCTCTACGCTGCTTATCCAGTCTCCTGGGTCCTGCTGAAAGTGATCATCCGGCTTCCAAACGAGCCTCTCATGAAATAAAGTTCCATGGTTATTAATTGCAAGTGTTGGGCATTATCCTATTTGCCATAAGGAGCAATCAGTGTAAAGAGTGTAATTTGTGACGCGACCTCTGCGTATCCTAAGGAAAAGCATTCACACGTTAGTAAGAGGTAAGATTGCTGTTATCTCCATCACCAGGATTTCCAAACACACACACACACACACACACACACACACACACACACGCCTTCAGAACACGAGTGCGGATTAGGAAATGTGTGCTACCGAGCACCGGTGGCTCACCAGTAATACTAGCTACTCGGGAGGCTGAGATCTTAGTATCATTTCTCAAAATCAGCCTGTGCAAAAAAGTCTGGGGGATTCTATCTTCAATTAACCAGCAAAAAGTAGGATTAGAGGCTTGGTTCATGTGGTAGAGCGCCAATTCAGCAAACCAAGACCCTCCATTTAAGTCCTAGGAAGGAAAGGAAGAAGGCAGGAAGGAAGGCAGGAAGGAAGGAAGGAAGGAAGGAAGGAAGGACAAGGCCATTATCTTCTCCCCTAGACTCTGAACCTCAGCCCAAGTCCACGGCGTGTGTGGTGTTCCGCCAGGACAGCACGCACAGGGGGTGGGCAGTGCCTCGTCCCGAGTGGGACGCGCGAAGCTGTGCGGGGCCCCTTGGGAAAACTTGAACGCAGATCAGGAAAATGAGCTGGAGCCCAGGGCGCATCCCCGCGAACCCGGTCCCCAGGAGGCAGACGCTGGAAGGACCCTGGCTCAGGGAAGGCCTGTGCGAGGAATGAAAGACCCCCATCTCAATAAAAAGACGAAAGGAGGCGCTGGAGGTGTCCCGGTGCCCTGGTCGTCACAGCAACACAAAGGCGGAAACTAGAAGGAGCGCGGTCAGCCCAGGCATGAACGCAAGACCCGACCCGGGAAGTAACCACAGCAGAGAAGGCGCCGGAGGCATAGCCCAAGGGTGGAGCACCGACCCAGCCCTGAGTTCAAACCACAGTGTGGTAGGCAGCACGTATTACCGTTCGGGGTTTGGTTGGTTTAATCTCTGTGATCGCATTCACTACAGTTGGTTCATCAACGCCAGACTGCCTGGTCCCTGGGCTGGAACCGCAGTCTCGGCGACTAGCAATTCTCTCCTCCTCTAGGGATCTTGTGACCTGCGCTCCTGTCTCACCTGAGACCAGACGCTGGGACGCAGGGCTCCTGGGGGGGACCTAAGTGTGGGGGACGAGGGTGACCCCTTCCTGAGCAAGGGGGTGTGGCCCAGGGCCCCTCTGAGCGAGCGCGGCCTCTGCCTGTCCCGGGAGCCCTGGGGCGGCAGCGAGAGGCGGGGCTGGGGGCCAGGGCGTCCACGCGGGGGGGGGGGGGCCCCGACTGCCCCGCCCGGTGCTCTGTGCGGTCACGGACCCCGTCGGCGATCCGTGGCCCCGGGGCCCCGGGCGCGTGGCAGGCGCGAACCCGCACACCCGGCCCCGGAACCGCTTCCGCGGAGCTGGTCTCGGCCCCGCCGCCGTCTGTCCAGTCGCGGCCTCCCGGGTGCTGGAATGGCGAGGCGAGCGGCGGCGCTGCGTGTCCTGAGGACTTCCTGAGGTGCTCCCTGTCCTCGCAGGGGTGGAGGGTCCCCACGTCGCGCACACGTCCGTGGGGGGCCGGGAGCCCGGGCGTCCTCGCTTCTTGAGAGGAAGGCGCCCGGGAGGGCGGAGGCGCGTCCATGCCCCGGCTTGCTAAGGCCTGAGCCGGCTGCCTCCCTCCTTGGCTTGTTTTGTTTAAAACACAACAAATCACAGATCAGAGACACTTTCCCCTCTAGAATGTTCCGAGCCGCCTCCGCCCGCCCCCCCTCCCCCTCCCCCTCCCCCCCTCCCCCCTCCGGCCCACCCCAGTCAGGTCGGAGTGAGTCACTCCCCGGAATGTCAAGGGCTTTCCAGTGGCGTCCTCACCGGAGGCCGGTCCTGCTGAGAACCTCTCCGCGCCCCCCTCCCCCCCCCCCCCCCGGCCACGCCAGGGCACGCGGAGCGCGACAGGGCGTTCTCGGGGCCGCGGGCGGGCCTGCTCCTGCCCCGCGCCCAGGCTGCAGTGCCCTTGGATTGGGACTGCTCCTGGCACCTCCGGGGTTCGCTGGGCTCCGGCCGCAGAGCCGGAGTGCCCCAGAGGCGGCAGGCCTCTCTTTGGGGGCCGGTGTAGAGCTGGCTCCCCCTCCAGCCCCCCCCCCGCACTCCTCAGACAGAGGACGGTCCTACCCAGGTCCCAGACTCCTGAATTCCCAGCCAGGGCAATTCCACCTCCCTGTCCTGGGACTGGTTAGTGCATGGGTGACCTGAGCCAATCAGAGCAGAGCACTCCCTCGGTCACTGGTGATGATGTGAGCAGCTAGCCAATCAGAGGGCAGCTCAGGGCTCTCCCCTGTTCCGAAAGGATGCTTGCTCTGCTGCCCGGCCTCACCGCCAGGGTGAGGTCAGCGAGCCACCATCTGGAAATCACAAGGGAAGTGAGGCTGAAGGTGGAACCCACAGAGCCAGGGAGGGAACGGGAGTGACTACAGAAGCCGGCCTGCCAAGAGTAAATACGTCCCCTTGATGGTGACTGAGCGTGCCTTGAGGCGGCTCTGCGATTAGAAGCCCTGCCGCTGATGAAGGCGCCATGGTCTGGCGAGGAAGGGAACGCTTCACCAGCCGCCCCGGCGGCTCATTTCAGGCATCACGTTGCAGCTTTGATGTCTCCACAAAGGGTTCTTTCTCAAACGTCATTTGTACTGATATCAAACGTTCACACGTAGACCAGTGAAGTTTGCATAAAACAGATTACCCTTCTACTGAGCGTGGGCCTCGTCCGACCAACTGAAGGCCTTCAGAACAATGGATAAGGTTTTCAGAAGGGGCTGGGCCCCCATCTTACAGCATAGCAACTTTATCTGAATTTCCAGCCCGAAGATTTCAGACTCAAGACTGAAACGTGGAGTCCTTCCTAAAACCCCAGCATGCCAACCAGCTATATCTGTGTAGCAAATCTGTGGAGACGCGTTTATCCAATTGCTTCAAGTTCCCTGGAGAGGCCTGGCTCACGCAGATGCACCAGGATGGGACAGACACTCGCTCCACTGATTTGGCAGCAAACTTTGGTTTAGGAGGTGGGGATGAGGTACAGCAATTCCTTGGATGGACGGGTGGGTGGATGGATGGGTGGGTGGGTAGAGAGAAGGTAGATGGGTGGATGGATGGATAGAAGGTGGATGGATGGATGGGAGGATGGATAGAATGCAAAACCCAGGGAAAAGACCACTCCAGGTTCTATGGTCTAAGCAAGTGGAAGATGGACTTGACTTTTAGTAAGATGTGAAAAGCTTGGGAGATTGGGGGAAGTGTAGAGTTCCGTTCTGACCTAGTTCCTGAGGGCTGACATGCCAGCTAGGTAGGTAGGTGTTCCAGAGCAGGCAGCGGGTTCACAGGCTGGTCCTGGAGGAAGGGAGCAGGCTAGAGGCACAGCCCGACTTCAAAGCCTGATGCTGGAGGGGAGGCCTGGGTGGGAGGAGGCGTCCAACCAGTGAGGTGGGGAGCGGTGGGTGACAAAGGTCTGGGAAGAGATGGCCAGAGAGAAGTTTCTGGAAGCAAACTGAAGATGTGTATTTGTGTGTGTGTGTGTGTGTGTGTGTGTGTGTGTGTGTGTGGTGTTATTGGGCTCGAACTCAGGGCCTCGCACTCCCATTTGTTTTTGGTTTTTCTGCTCAAGGCTTAGGCGCTACCACTTGATCAACACCTCCACTTCTGGCGGTTTGGTGGTTAACTGGAAAACCGGAGAGAAGAGCACGTTGGATTTGTCTGTCTGGGTTGGCTTGGAGCTTCGATCCTCAGCGCTCGGTCTCCTGAGTGGCTAGGATTACAGGCACGAGTCACTGTCACTCCGTTGAAGCCACTGGTGCGCGCCGGTTTTTGTCAACTCCAGCTGTTGGACTATTCCTGTAAGAATGCTGTAACCCCACTTACCGAGCGCTTAGCACGGCCCAGATGTAACAGGATACAAGCTGCTTACCCTTGTCGATGGACAACCTCCACCCTGGACAACTCCAGCAGATACGCGCTGGTCCTAACCCATTGCACGGATGATTCGGTTGAGACGAGCGGACCGAGCGTTGGGGTTACAGAGCTTGGGGGTCAGGTCGAAGCAGGCTGACTCCGGCGCACAATCCTCCCACGAGGTGGGTGTGCGGCGTTCCGCAGGTGTGTAGCACATTAGTGAATCTTTTAAAAGAATACAACAGACGTAAACATAGCCTCAGTGCCCGCCCCCCAGCTACTAAATCGCACTCTTGCTTTTAATGCCGTCAATGGACCGAGATGGGATGTTTGGGTGAAGTGAGACCGACCTTTCTCTACACCGTTCTACACCCGAGGCAGGCATTCTAAGGAAGACATTCCCGTCTGTCCTCGAGGCCCGCGCTTTCATTCCGCGGCCCACGCGGCCACGTGGCTCACGCTCTGGACCGGGGTGCCCCCTTCCCGCTCCCCGCCCTGCCGCCGTCCACCCAGGGTGGGTCTGAGGGGGCAGTCGGCGCCCCGTCCCGTCACGGGAGGGAGGTGGGAGCCCCGCCACCGCCCAGCCCCGCGCGACCCCTTAGCTCCCGCGCGCTGCCTGAACGATGGATCGATGCGCGCGCCGGGCCCAAGGGCAGACAGGTGGCTCCTGGCCTTCCTCGGGGGTCCTCGGCGACCGCACCGCTCGGGGCAGGTGTGGGGTCCCCGACACGGGGCCCTGGGAAGGGGCTCGCAGCAGAGCCCGGAGGGGTGTCCTCGTGGCACGTGGGTCAGCGCGGGCTTGGAAGTCGAGTTCTGCGCGGATCCTCGGGAAGAACGCTTACGGGAGGGTGGGTGTGGGGGGTGGTGCGCGGACGTGGAGGGGGCGGGGGGCCAGGGGGTACACAGACACCGTAGACACCCAGGACTTCACCCCTCGAGGCCGTCGCGATCCTTTGGGACAAACGCCACCCCCGTCTGGGCCGTCTGCTTTTGGAGAGACTCAAGGAAGCGAGTTGGACCGGGCAGTGACTAAAGGCGGCACCTGGGGCCCTGCGGCAGGGAGAGCCCTTCTTGCTGGTTTAAAGGGGGTTCCCATGCACTCAGCTGCCTCAGGGTGGGTGGCCCCACGGTGGCCAGGGTGCGTCTGCGGCGGGCTAGTCCATTTGCAACGAGGGCCGGGCACACCCGCCGGGCACACCCGCGTGCTTTCCACTGGCAGGGCTGCGGCGCGCGCATGTGGGCCCACCACAGGGCTTATTGCAGCCACAGCACTGGGGGAAAAAACAACCCCAGCCCACCGGGGCCATCGATCGTGATTTCCAAAAAGGGAGCGACCCTTGGGGCAGCTCCCAGCCACCCGCCCAGCCCGGGCCGGGCGGAGGGCGCAGCGTGGCCCCGGGCGCCGGGCTGGAGCCAGGCTTTGACTTTATTTGGTGCAGGCCGCCCGGCCGGGGGAGGGGGGGGCCTGGCCCCGCTAATTATAGCCGGGCAGCTGCCGCGGGCGGGCGCGGGGCGTCCGAGAGGCGCAGGGAGGGGGGCGCACGGAGGGGGAGCGCACAGGAGGGGTGCAAGGGGGAGGGGGGCGCGCACACCGCCTTGGTCCCGTTTCCGCGGGCGCTGGGATCTGGACCCCGGGGCGGGGCCGGCGGGCGGCCGGAGGGAGGGTGCGCCCCGGTGAGCGGGGCTGGCGGGCCGGGAAGGTCCGCTTCTTCCGGAGCGCCTTCTGAGCCAGGGCGTGGCCGTGACCCCATGACCCCATGACCCCGTGACCCCGTCCCCGGGATGCAGCCTTCACTCTGCTGGCCAAGCCAAGGAAGGGAGGGAGGGAGGGAGGGAGGGAGGGAGGGAGGGAGGGAGGGAGGGAGGGAGGGAAGGGAAGGAAGGGGGGAAAGGAGGGAGGGAGGGAGGGAAGGGAAGGAAGGGGGGAAGGGAGGGAGGGAGGGAGGATGGGAGGACAGGAGGAAGGAAGGAAGGGAGGCAGGGAGGACGGGAGGGAAGGAGGAAGGAAGGAAGGGCCTGCGGGTGACCTTTGCTCCCTGGGCCATCCGGCATGCGCGTGTGTGCGGTGCGCGTGTTTGGTGTGCGCGCACGTGTGCGGTGCGCGTGTTTGGTGTGCGCGCCCCGCGCCAGCCTGTCGGCGTTGCACACTCGTGACGCTCGTGAACAGGACGCACTCCCAAGCTCCCCGATGACCGTGCGCCTCCCGTGACGCTGTGACTCGGTCGTGCACCGGGCGCCGTCCATGGCGTGTGGCCCGGGAGGCGAACTCAGTTGCCGTTGGCGGCTCGGGACCAGGGGGGGGGGGGCGCAGCGGGCCAGGGCCGGCGGGCGCCCCAAGGTCGAGGCGCACCTCGTAACCGCCTCCCATCCGCCTAGAGCCGTGGGGCCGCGGCCCGCGGGCCTGGTGCCCCGGAGGCCGAGCCCCGAGAATCCCAGCTGGAGCGCAGCCCGGCAGCCGGGCCTGCGAGACCCCCGTGTACCCCCGCGTCACGGTCCAAGCCCGGAGGAGAGCGGGCGCCCGCGGGCAAGAGCGCCAGCTTCCAGCAGAGCACACGGGAAGGGACAGCGCCCAAGTCCTGAGTCGCGCTCCGGCACCGGCACGCGCACGCGCACGCGCACGCGCACACACACATACACGCACGCGCACTGCCCGCCGCGCACGCACACGCACGCAATACATCCAGGCCTGTAGCCCTGCTGCGGTACTGTTTTACGTTTGGTTTTGTTTTCCTGGGAACATAGACACACACACGTGCACACACACACACACACACAGCTCGCCGTGCACACACAATACATCCAGGCCTGTAGCTCTGCTGCGGTACTGTTTTACGTTTGGTTTTGTTTTCCTGGGAACATAGACACACACACGTGCACACACACGCACACACACAGCTCGCCAAGTGCACACACAATACATCCAGGCCTGTAGCTCTGCTGCAGTGCTATTTTAGGTTTGGTTGTTTTCCCGGGAACATAGACACACACACGCACGCACACGCACACACACACACAGCTCAAAACTTCCTATTTGACTGCCACGGTTGAGCTATTTTCTACAGGGAAGAGAGAGCTGCAGCGAACTCGCTGTTTACCTGTGGAGGTGGCTGGCCGCCGGCTTTCCGCGGATGCCGGTCCCCAAGGGCATCCCCTCCATTAACTCCAACACTAATTGCAGAGAGTGGTTCCTGATGATGTCACCGGGCTCATTTCCCCCCCAAGTGCAAGCTATATTTAGAAATATTCAAATGTGACATTATTACCCCAAGCAGGATGTCTTACCTCAGCGTGAAGGGCTTCTGGGAGCTGCTGGAGGGAGGAAGCTCTTTATGCAGCCACCCCGGGGCGGGGCGGGGCGGGGCGGGGCGGGGCGGGGCAGGGCAGGGCAGGGCAGGGCGCTCTCCATCCAAGCTCGGCACCTAGCACCCAAGGGCTGGTGGGTCCCCAGATCTTGAAAGCATCTCCTGGAGGTTTCTCATGGCTTATCCTGGGAGACGGTTCACGCCCACCGCCGACTTGCCAGCCTGTAGTTCCGAGCTGGTGTCAAGTGTGGAGAGTCACGCTACAGGCTTGCTTGTTCTTCAGACATATTTAAGGTGGTTTACAGGGAAAAAAAATCAACTTGATGCCATTCTAAAGGGATTGTGCTAAGGAGGTCATCTTAGTTGTCCTTCAGATTCAAGATAGGCTTTTAATACAATATCTAAATAATGATGTGCCTGAGACAGTTACTTTTACCCTCACGTGTTTCTCTTGTAGGTTGTAAGGTTTTAGGTTGTTCAGTGGCATGTAGAAGTATATATTATGATTTAAAAAAAACTACAGATTACATCATCTGTAATCTTAAAGTACACTTTGAATTCTGCATTTCAGGTGACATTGATAGGGGAAGGGCCAGATGTTTGCACGCGTGCCAGGGTGAGTGGTTTGAACCCAGGGCTTCCTACGTGGGAGGGTAAGCACTCTACCACCAACCGACCTACCTCCCTAGCCCCGTGATTTCTTTCATGACAGAAGTAGTTCTGAGACCCTTATGAATTTATCTGGCGATGAATAGAGAACTCCACGGGTAATTGGCAAGTGTGGTCATTTTCTAAGTTCCAATCACACGAGAGTCATTGGTGACTCGCGGGCCACACCGCTGCTGCCCAGCTGGGTACTTTTCACTGTGCTGGAGCAGTGCACTTTCCCGACCTGGTCTAGAACCTCAAGGGTGCACCCAGAACCCGAGCTGGGTCTGTGACCGGAACAGGCGTGTCTCTCCTCAGCCCCGTGTCCGTAAACAAAAGGCGGGCTTGGAGGGTGACTCAGGACTTCTGGCCAACACACAACTGAACGTTTTTCTCAATGACCCACGCACACACGCAGGGATCAGGAAGACAAACACCTCACTCTCCACACACCAAATAAAACCACCTGTAAATCACATGCCAAACAACTTTAAAGTCTAGAAAGTAAAAGAAGAGCCCCAGATTCTTTTAACCTGTTCTCTCCCTTCAGGGAATAAACAGACACCTGCCACATCAAGGCCTGGTTGGTTTGGTTTCTCAACAGAAAACTGAATGTAGCCATTGACGTTTACCTTAGGAGGAGCTTTTGAAATCTTAATGACTTCCGCCAGCCAGACTACTTTTAAGTGTCAGAAGTAAATTTTAGCATTTTGAAGTTAGAGAAGGATTGTTTCAGCCTTTCACCAAACAAAAAATCATGTAATACCTATAACTTTATTAAAGAGTAATTACTGGGCTGAGAGTGTGGCTTAGTGGTAGAATGCTTGTCTAGCATGCATGAAGCCCTGGGTTCGATTCCTTAGCACACATAAACAGAAAAAGCTGGAAGTGGCGCTGTAGCTCAAGTGGTAGAGTGCTAGCCTCGAGGAAAAAGGAGCTCAGGGACAGTGACCAGGCCCTGAGTTCAAGCCCCAGGACTGGCAAACAAACCAAAAGAGTAATTACTTGAAAATTACATTAAGTGGACTACAAATAATGAAAAAATTGTTTTCAAACCCAGTAGTCATGCCTCCTTCTCCAAATTACAGGACCACTCCAATGAAATCTCTGTGATTTCAAACATATAGTAAGTCTGTGTATATAGTAGACCCAGACTCTGTAAGTTTTACAACTTCCTTTCATAGAGAGGTCTGCCAAGTCATTGATCAATAGAGCAAAAGCTGACCCATCCAGGAAATGCCTCATTATGTGAGGGTAGACAGTGGTTTGAACGCATCCAGGCCCCTCTGGCTTTTATCTATTTATAGGTCTGAGTTCCAGGATATCAAAGCCCACACATGGCTCAGGCTCCCCTTCACCCCAAAGCTTTTCCCAGTTTGCACTCCCCTCCCAGGACACACGCCACACGCGTGCTTTCCCGTCCCTCCAGTGCATTTCCTGAGGCCCAAGATGGCTGTTTGGCTCTGTGTTTCCAAATGTGGCCACTACGACCTCCTCAGCCCCGACTGCAGCAAGGCTGACTCCCGGGCTGCTTCTGCGCGCTGTCCTGCTCTCCTCCCTCCCCAGTCCCTCCCCCCCCCCTCCCTCTCCCAACCTCTGGCACTTCCTTTGGCCCCAAGTCTTTTATTTGCCTGCAGCCCTCAACACCAACCCCAGCACACACCCCCTTTTTAGTTGGTGGCCGCTATGGCCATCCTAAGCTCCGCTAAAAAAAAAAATTTAAAAAGGCCTCGCGGTATTTTCAGTGCTCCCAATTTTATTTTTATTTAATTTTTAATGCTAAAAGATAAAAGAAAAGGAAGTACTGTAAATCTGACAAATGACAGAATGCAGGTGGTATTTCCATAGCGTGATTTCAAAATATAATATGGGTATCTGGGATTACACGAAGTCGGCGGACACGATATTCATCCTATGTAGAAAAGACTATCACCTTCAACTCGAAAAGAAAGTAAAGGTTAAAAGGTGGCACACTTTTTAAATACTGGGTGGTCAAGGAAGGGCATAGAGTGCAAGTGGTACACCGCGCGCGTTTCTCGTAACTTTCAAGGTGGGGCTGCGTGAGACAACACTTCAGGCCGGTTCTGCGGCCGGCCGCGGAAGCCAAGGAGGGAGAGCTTCGACACCCCGAAGCCCCCCGCAGAGTGACCCGCTCTGACCTCCCATCCAGCTGGGGGCAAGCTCCCTCCCGACCCCAGGTGAGAGCGCAGGGGCGCACCAGGTGCCCAGGGTAACCTCTAAACCAAAGAGCAAGTCAGGAGAAAGCTGGAGGGAGGGTCCGGAGGCCACCCCAGAGTCCCTCAGGCTTACAGCTTACATCCTGCCCCCCTCCCCCCACCCCGGCCCCCAGCAGCTCAGAGAAACCACTGGTCCGTCTTTTCCACAGCTGGCTGGACAGCCTTCAGTTCGACAGGGTGGTTGGCTCTTTAGTCATGTTTTTGAAGAGTTTATCTGTGGTTCGAGATCGCGAGAGATACAGATAGCCGCCACAAATTAGGTCAAACAGACCGACGGAGGGAGCAGTGAAGCCTCTGGGGCCAAATTCCAGTTTCCAATAAAGTGCCTAGAAACACACGGCCACAGCGGACCGTCCCAGCCAAGCCCTCCACAGATCTCGCGGGTGTGTCCCCCGAAGGCGCACATTCAGAGGCCAGGCTGGTTGGAGTCAGAGAAACTCCGGCTTAAAAACAACGTAACAGCACACTGACTCATCCTGCACGTTGGGCTGTCCCTTGACCACGGGACACGTGAACTCCGACAGCGCTACCAGGTGGGTGCACTCACACCGTAAGACACCGTGAAAAACCACTACGTTTGGTGCAGTTTCTGATTTTCAAGTGTTAGCAACTCGACCTCTAAAAAACACTTTTGAGCAATTAAAAGAAAAACCACACACATAATTAAAACTAAAAGAATCCAAAGTTGGCAATCATCTCTATTTCCAAATTAAAACCAAAGCTAGGCTGTGAACAAGACACACAAATCACAGAGGACATCAAAGCCATGATTCGGCCTAATTATAAGGCCAAGTTACAAAGACCTGAAAGGAAGTCCGGATTTACTAGGACAAGTTCTTGTGGAGGGTGAGTGCCAACAACAACCCAAGAAAAACCAGCATCACGGTGAGGCAACTATTTCTAAGAACTGATTTATTGGTGTCAAAGTCATTTCACCAATGCAAACAGTTTTCAAAGTTAACAGTTTACAAAAATGGTTCGAGGTGGGGCCTGTCCATTAGGTAAAACCTTTCATTTCTTTCGTCTTCACTAGTTGATCTTCCCCCAGTTCCCCCAGAACCGTGTTATGGACTTGGTATTTCAAACACACTGGAAGGAAACAGCAGGTTTCCCTCGTTACTGTCCAAGTACCACCCTGTGCTTAACAGTCCCTAGAGAGGGGCAGGAGACAGCCTCAAGAGCACTGCAGGCCAAGGCCTTCACACACACACACACACACACACACACAGCCACTCCCTCCTCTCAGTTCACCTGGACTGCAAGGTCCCTTGAGACTTCCACAGGAAACAACACAACTGACAGAGCTCGGGGTGGACAGAGGGGCGCGGCGGTGCCATCTCCACACCAGCAGCCCCCAGAACCGCAGCGGTGGCTGGGACCGCGCATGACACAACCGCTAGCACTGGAGTCTGACAACTGCTCACAGGACAGCCCTCAACTTCGCCTTCCACAGAACGGCTCCCCCAACGCCACACAATCCTGAAATCCTGAGCAGCGCCTCTCGGTCAATGTTCCAAGCACCGAGCTCCACGAGCGAGGCAGAGGCTCACTAAACCCTAGTGTCCTGCTCCCCGGGCAAGGCCACGCCTGGGGCAGACCTGGTGCTGCCTCCCAGAGCCACGCGTGGGCCGTCCACACGCTCCCGGCCTGCAGCCTGAGAAAGGAATGACAGACAGTAAGGCAATCTTACAACTTCAGAAAAAATGTATTTGGCTTTTTTTTTTTCTCTTTAAAATAAGTGCATACAAATACAGCTAGAAGCATTTCTGTTTGTCAAGTGCTCTTTAAAAAAAAAAAAGCAGCCAAGTCACAGCCTACACAGAAGGTAACTGTCACCAGGAAAATAAAGCAAAACGGTCTGCCAATAACGTTAACAAAAGAAGAAAATGCCTTTAGAAGTACATACCTTTTGTCGTCAAAAAAATATAGAAACACATGTATTCAAAAAAATCAAAATTATACAGCCATGTTTGTGAAGTCTACATTTCCCTTGTCTTGGAGATATATATATATTTATATATATATATTTATACGCGTATGGAGAGCTATGTACAATTCGGGCGGTCCTGGCCGGGGGCAGCCGCCTGGCGGGCCTCTCCGTGCAGGCAGAGTCACGAGTCCCTCTCCTTCTTCACCTTCACGTCCCCGGCCAGGATGGTGGCGATCTCGCCCTGCATGAAGGCCCAGGGGACGTTGGAGCCCACCAGAGGGCACTTCTCCCCGCTGGGACAATACACCTCTCCGCTGGCCCCCTGCTGTTTGATGCTTTGTCTGGAGCAGGGGAAGCAGAACTTGTGCGAAGGGACCGAGGGGCACTGCACAAAGTGGGTGTCTTCCAGCCGCTCGTGGCAGAGGGTGCAGCACAGGGGGGCGCTGGCTGCCAGGGAGGAGTCCGGAAGGCTGGTGGGGTGCGCGGGCTCCAGTCCTCCAGGGCCGCCGCTGCCCTGGCCGCCCGCCTCTCGGGGGCCCAGCCTTCTTTGGCTCGCGGAGGACGGCGAGGGGGGGCTGCTGCTGTTCCTCCTGGCGGTGGAGTGGGCCGGGTTGGCATCCTTCGAGGCGTGGCTGCCCCCCGCGTTGTCTGCCACGAGGATCAGCGCTGCCATGGGGGACTGGCCGTTCTGGGCCGCTTCCGGCGGTGTGGTCCGGTGGGAATGAGGAGAGGCAGTGGGCGGCGGCGGAGACACAAAAGAGGACGTGGGGGTCATGGGGATCTTGAGCCCTTCGGCGGACGTCGACAGCCAGGGCTGGGCCTCGCCGTTGATCTTAGGGGGGCCCGCCTCGCCTCCTTCCGGCTCCGGGGAGGGCTTCCTTTTCCTAGCCGTTCTGGCCACTGCAAACACAAAGGGGCGCCGGGGAGGGTGAGGCGGGCGCCGGGCCGGCCGGGGGAGACACACTCGGCTTCCCCGCGGGCCCACGCCAGCCTCCCGCGCCCGGGGAGGAGGCGCCCCCCGCCCCCCCCCCCCCACTCGCCCAAACCGGGTCCGGGCCCGAGCGAGGCCTGCGCGCCGGCAGCGCACGTGCCCGCCGCCCCGGCCCTCCCCCCCCCCCCCGCCGCCCCGGCCCGGCCCGCGGCCGCCCCTACCTGCTTTGGGCCCGCTGGCCCCGTTGGCCTCGAACCCCAGCAGCCTGCCCGCGGCCAGGGCCGGCTCCTTCTTGAACTTGCCCTCGAAGGGCGCCGCGTGGCCGTGCTGGTGCAGCGCCAGCAGCGTGTCGCGCACCGTCTTGGGGCGGCCGGCCCAGTCGGGCTCGGCGGGGCCGCGGCCCTTGCCCGCGCCCTCGGCGCCCGGGTCGGCGGCGGCCAGGGGCAGCGGCGGCGGCGGCGGCTTCTCCTTGGGGCCCTCGCGGGGCTCGGGCTCGGCGGGCGCGCCGCCGGCGGTGAGGGACGCGGACGCGGGGCGCTTGTGCGCGGGCGGCTCGGCGGCGGCGGGCGGGGCCGGGCCGGGGCCCAGGGCGGCGGCGGCGGCCAGCGAGGCGGCGGCCAGCGAGGCGGCGGCGGCGGCGCGGGCGCCCAGGCCGAGCGCGGCGGCGGCGGCGGCGGAGGCGGAGGCGGCGGCGGCGGGGGGCAGCGGCCCGGCCGCGCCGTTCAGCAGCGGCACCAGGGTGGGCGGCGCGGCGTGGGCGCGGCGCGGGTTCGGGCTCTGCCGGTTCAGCTCGGGCGGCGGCGGCTCCTCCAGCTTGGCGAAGCCGTTGGGCACCAGGAGGCCGTTGGCGGGCGGCGCGCGGGCGCCGAAGTCGGCGGCGAGGCGCGGCGGGGCGGCGCGCTCCACGCCGGCGAGCGGGGCGCGGTCGGGGCCCGGCGCGCGCGGGGCCTCGGCGGGGCCGAGCGGCGGCGGCGGCGGCGGCGGCGGCTGGAGCAGCAGGTCCTTGGCCGAGAGCGGCGGCGGCGGCGGGGGCTTGGCGGGCGCGGCGCCGGGCGGCGAGCGGGCCTCGGGGCCGCAGCCGTGCGCCCGCTTGAGCTGCCGCGCCGTCTCGATCACCAGCTCCACGCGGTCGGCGCCCTCGTAGTTGACGCAGCCGCGGCACACGGGCTCCGTGAAGTCCCACAGCATGGCCCACGGCATGCGCGGCAGGTCACACAGGTAGCACGACTGCCGCCGGGCCGCGGCCGCCACCGCCACCGCCGCGGCCATGTCCGCCGGGCGCGCGGGGCCGGGCGCGGGCGCGGGCGAGGGGGAGCGGGCCGGGCCGCCGCCGCCGCCGCCGCCCGCCGCCCCGCGCGCCCGCCGGGGCCCCCAAGGCCGCGTCTCCGCCACCAGCGGCGGCGGCGGCCGCAGGGGCGGCGGCGGCGGCGGCAGAGCCCGCGAAGGCGCGGCGCCCGCGCGGCGCCCCCGGGGCACGAGGGGCGGCGGGCGCGCGGCGAGGCGCGGCGGGCGCGGCAGCGGGGCCCCGCGGGCCGAGGGGCGGCGCGGCGGCGGCGGCGGCGGCGGCGGGGGCTCGGCCGGGGCCGCCGCGGGCCTCCAGACCGGGGCGAAGACGGGGCGCGGCGGGTCCGGGCGGCGGGGGGCGGGGAGGAGGCCCGGGGGGCGGCGCGGGGCGGGGGGCGGCCGCCCGGGCGGCGGGCTCAGCCCGAGCGGCGCGGCATGCCGCGCGGGGCGGCGGGGGGCCCGGGCGCGGCGCGCGCCGCTCCTGCGCTCTCTCCCAGCGGCCGGCGTCGCCGCTCTCCGGCGCCCGCCTCAGCGCCCGGCCCGCGTCCGCGTCCGCGTCCGCGTCGGCGCCGCCCGCTCCCCGCCGCTGCTGCGCTGTGCTGCCGCCGCCGCCGCGGCCGCTCCACTTCTACCGACTCGATTCTTCGACAGCCGCGCACGGCGCCTGCGCGGGCGGGCGGGCGGCCCCGGCCCCCCTCCCCCGCGCGCGCCCGCGCCGCCGCCCCGCCCCGTGCGCCGGGCGCCGTGCGCGCCGCCGCGCCGCCGACCCCCCAGCGGGCCCCGCCCTCCCGGCGTCCCCGGGGGCCCTCGGGTCACGCGCGCGGGCTCGGGCGGGGGGCGCCGGGGCGCCGGGCGCGCGCGCCGCGAGCGGGGCGCGGCGGCCGGGTGTGATTTTTTTGGGGGGGCGCCGGCGGGGGGGAGCACGGAGCCGCCTCCGCGGGAAGCCGCGGCGTCGGGGTGCGCGCCCCGGTGCGCGCGCCCCGCGGGCTCCCGGCGCCGCCGCCCGCCGCCTGAGGTAGGTCGGCGCGGCCGGCCCGTGACGTGGGCGCGGGGCGCCGCCAGTGCGCACGCTCGGCGCGGACGTCGGCGCCGCGGGCCCCGGGGCCACGCCGGGCCTGCGCACGTCCCCGGACGGCGGCGCGCGGCGTCACCGCGCAGGGCCCGCCCCGGCCGGGCTGGGACTGGCGGGCGGGGGGCGCCCGCGAGCCGCGGGGCCTCCCCGGGGGCTGGGGGGTCGCACCGGCGCCGCTCTCGGGAGGGGGAGCTGCTGCGCACGCGCGCACGCACGCGGGGGTCGGCCGGGGGTGCGCGTGCGCGTGGGCGCCGCGCGGACCCTCGGCCCCGGGGCGGCCCTGCGGGGACCCAGGCCCCCCGGGCGGGGATCCCCCCGGGCCTGCGGGGCGCCGGCCGCGCGTGGGCGGGGCTGGGGACCGGTCGTGTCCCCCTTCCCGCGGCCGGGTGGGTAAGTGGAGGCCCCGGAGGATGGGGGGCGCCGGGGAGGGAGGGGACCTGCGGGAAATGGCCGGCTCGCAGGCCTGCCCCCCCACCCCGCTCAGGCCGGGGCTGGACGAGCCGGGCCCGGCCTCCGGGCCACCGAGGCCAAGCAGGCCCGCAGCCCCAAGAGATGATTACAAGAGACCTGTGACCCGGTCCCCCCCCCCCCGGGGGCCCGCAGGGAGCGCCCACCCCGCGCCACAGCAGGGCTGTGGGGAGGGCAGGCCTGTGCTTCTTAGGTCACATCTCACAGGGTCCAGCTCGACGTCGAAACCTGGCAGCGAGCACTTCCCTCCCGAGGTGCAGGCCAGACAGATGGAAGGCCGTGTTCACTGTGGGGAGGGCCTGCCCCCCCCCCCCCGGGCTGCAGGGCGAGGAAGACCGGCCCGGTGGCCACGGCAGCCGCGGCTTCATGTTGTATCAGCAGTCTTTCCTGCTGCCTGGCCTTTCTCCGGTTCTGGAGCGGCTTTATCGATGTATGCTAAGTAAACATAGCTTTGTTTTTGTCCTCCACCCACCCCCCTCCCTCTCTCCCTCCCTCCCTCTCTCTCTCCCTCCCTCTGGCCCAGACCAGAGTTGGCTGGCGTCCAAGGCGGCGGCTGCTGGAGTTAGAGCCGCCTCCTCCACACACGGGAGCAGGCTTTCCAGAGTGAGTCAGTGCGTCTGCAATCCGCAGAGACAAGGCAGGAATTGTAATTGTAGTTCATCATGTGATGACTTATGAAAGAGGAAGTTGGCATGTTTGAGTCACGTAGTCCGTCCTCTTGCTGAAAGGACCCAGGGCCTCCCAGAAGAGAGTGGAGGTTGCCAGGCCGGCTGCGCCCTGGACAGACAGGCCAGATGCCAGCCAGGTGTCCGCAGCGCTGGGTCAAGGCCGACCTTTGGCCAGAAGGCTGAGCCTGCCTTGTGATCCGTCTGCACACCTCAAGGAAATGCGTTCTGCTCTGCTGAGAGCGGACCAGAGCACAGTCTCTCTTGGCTGTAATTCCTAAGATGAAAAATGGCACCAAACCACAGTGGAGGAGTAAAGGGAAGCCATTAGTGCAACCCCGTCCCAGAGCAGGACGCAGGGAAGTGGCTCCCGAGGCAAGCCGCAGGAAATGGTGCTGAGAAGTGGCCGGGTGGTTAGAGCAGGCCTGGCTCCCACGCAGCCGTGGACATAAGGCGGCAATCGCACACCAAAGCCCTGGACTCGTGGCCTGCTCGGCAGGATCCCAGATCCTCGGGGAACTCTGCCTCCAGGGCCCCACAGGTTTGTGGGTGCTGTCCCCAGACTGGTCCCTGCGGAGGCCCACGTTGATGCACTCCACCCGTCTCCTGCCGGACACGCGCGTCAGTCTTATTCGTTTTTTTATTTTTATTTTTTTTTCAGTCCTAGGGCTTGGACTCAGGTCCTGAGCACTGTCCCTGGCTTCTCTTTGCTCAAGGCCAGCACTCTGCCACTTGAGCCACAGCGCCACTTCTGTCCGTTTTCTGTATATGTGGTGCTGAGGAATCGAACCCAGGGCTTCATGTATAGGAGGCAGGCACTCTTGCCACTAGGCCATATTCCCCAGCCCAGCATCAGTCTTATTCTATCCTGTGCAAATGACAAGGTGGCAGTCACAGTAAAGCTTCTTCAACTCTGACCCTGGCATAGCTGAAGGAGGAAAAAAAAAATACCACCACCACATCCATGCCGGTGGACGGCACTGCAGGCTCCCTGTGCTTGAACCAGAGGAGCACGCGCAATGCTCGGGGCCTTGCCGCTTTAAAAAAAAAAAAAAGCCATGTTTGAACACATTTGTTTACATCAGCACAAACCATGCCACCAGCACAAGGAACGCTCTGTCCCCGGCAGAGCCTTTCTTCTGAGCAGTGGCATTTTATGGGACAATGTCACTGTTTTCAGGTTGCGAACACTCCTTTTCAGAAGTGCTTGACCTCACCCGAGGGCAGAGAACACTGAGTGCCCTAGAGGCTTTTGCACGTGGAGGGTCCAAGAACCCGGCCAAACAAAATCACAAGAGCGCCTCCTCACCCACCCGTCACAGAAGCCCTTGTCACCAGCCCGTGGGGCCAGGCGGACCCAGGTCCCCAACTAGAGCAAAACTGGGGGGGGGGGGGCTGTCTGGATATAGTTAACCAGGAACTGTCAGAACTTAAAGAGCTAAGCAAGAGCAGACAAAACAAAGGAGATATTGAGGTCACACACTTGCTCTGTCTGCAAGGAAATGTGCAGGAGATCTGGAAGAGACTCAACAGCCATTTGCTGCCAGAACCCTCCTATTGATTTTTGGAAAGAGCAGGATGGAATGCACTTTTTCTGGAATACTATCTGGCTGCAGATTTCACTTAGGTTTAAGATGCCCACTGCTGGCGGCTCATAGCTATAATCCTAGCTCCTCAGGAGTCTGAGATCAAAGGATAGAGGTTCAAAGCCAGCCTAGGGCAGGAAACTTCACAAAATGGGTATCTCCAACAAACCACCAAAAAGCAAGAAGTGGGGCTGTGACTCAAGAGGTAGAGTACCAGCCTTGAGAAGAAAAGCTCAGGGACAGAGCTAGGCACTTAGTTCTGGCCCCAGGACTAACACACACACACACACACACACACACACACACACACACACACACATCTTTTAAAAGATATCCACAGGAAATGACAGAATGGAAAATAGATTTAAGGGTGAATGCTCGAAAGTATTAAAAATGGGAAATATACTCCCATTACCTTTCCTGCTTAGCTGTGCCCTTCCTGCACACATTCAGTAAACAATCGAACGCTGTGAGTTTGATTATGCTAAAGACTAACCGTGACAGCATGGTATTTCCTGTATCTTTCAAATGGACTTAAGTTGTTACGAGGTATTTCAAGCACAGATTCCACTACCTTGTCATGCTTCTCGAAGCTAAAAATGTGAGGCCTTAAAACACGAAGTAATCTGCTGAAAGCAATGTTAAAGGTAACTGAAATCTAGGCAGCAGTCCTGTTGTCTCGAGGATAGAGTCTCGAGCATCCTGTGCACATGTTAGAGACAAGAGTGTAAGCACTTGCTGAGTACTGACAAAGTCGCCAGGCATGGTCCATGCACCTGCACTCTGGCCGGGTGTGGTGACACAGATCCGTAGTCCCAGCCCTCAGGAGACCCAGGTAGGGGGAACTGAGATTCCAAGTCAGCCTGCCTGCGTAGCAAGATCCTGCCTCAAAGAACGAAAGGTGTTAAAAAGTTTGCTTTTTCTACATTCTAGGCACACATAGAAATTCTAGTATCATCCATAGGAGCCTCAATCCGGAGAAAAGAAACCACGCGCAGCCAGGAGGGGGAGGAGGCCTGGGCGCAGGGGCTGGGCTCAGCCAGGGCTCAGTGGGGTAGGGAGTGCCCCTTTCTGAACTGAAGTCAGGGGCCGTGGAGGCCACAGCCAGCCCAGCCCCCAACCCCACCCCCACCCCAACACTGCAGGGAACATGCAGGCCGCCTCTGAGCTCTCACCGCGGGCCTCCAGCCCCACGCCTCGGCCCCCCAGAGGAAGAAGTCACGTGGGGCGCTGGATTTCCTGGTGACCGGCCCCGTGGGATACAAAATAATCCCAACTTACACAAATAAGCCTGCACCGCTATTGTTTGCATTTCTCATGAAATGCAAGTTATGCCAGTAACAACTAAAGAAAGTCTCCGGACAAGATCAATAAGTGCACAGATTTGCAAAGCACTGCCATTCAGCAGGGCGGTTTGGCCTCCCTCGGTGGGGTTCTGGCGGCTTACAGACGGTAAGTGCCTCTCAACGAGGCGGGGGGATGTTATTGAAAACCATGATAGCCTGCGGGAGGTGCCCCGCGTCGCCCGCTCGTGGGAAAGATCTGAACCCCGCTCTTTCTCCAGCTCTCTTTGGAGAAGAAGCGCGGTCCTCTCCCGAGAGCTCCTGAACAAGGAAGGAGGATGGCAAAGAGGAATTGCAGTTGGTGACTTATTAATGGGAGTGACTTTCTGTTTGCGTTGGCACATCTGCCCCGTGCCACGTGGTGCCATGGGGGGGGGGGCTGCCGGCCGCAGAGAGAACAACTGAAGTGGGGAGCAGCGAGGAGGAAGCAGGGCGAGGCCCCGAGGGAGCCCAGGGGACACCGGGAGACGAGCCAGGCTAAACGCGCTCGCTGCACACTAGTGCGCGTGTGCACACAGGTGTGAACGCAGGTGCACGGGCTGCAGGATTCCCCCACCCCCCACCCCCCTTCCAGCAAGTTCCGGCACCAGGCGATCCCCCCCTCGGAGATTTGCCTTTGACTCAGCAAGGCTTCCCGGGGGCGGCAGTGTTGTGTTTAAAGGGAGAGAGGTTCAAAGCCTCCGTCAGGCCGCTTTCCTCGCCCCACATCTGCCCATCACCAGTGTCGCCCACCAGTGACGGAGCCTCCGCCGTGACGCCGCCAACCCAGCACCAACGCCACGAGGAACCCGCGCCTCAGCCCTGGAATCGGACGCTGCGCGCCCGGCTTCGGTGCTCAGCCCGCCCCAGGGCTCCGAGGGCTCCGGTGCTCAGCCCGCCCCAGGGCTCCGAGGGCTTCGGTGCTCAGCCCGCCCCAGGGCTCCGAGGGCTCCGGTGCTCAGCCCGCCCCAGGGCTCCGAGGGCTCCGGTGCTCAGCCCGCCCCAGGGCTCCGAGGGCTTCGGTGCTCAGCCCGCCCGAGGGCTCCGAGGGCTCCGGTGCTCAGCCCGCCCCAGGGCTCCGAGGGCTTCGGTGCTCAGCCCGCCCCAGGGCCGCTCCCATTGATCTCCGCTTTCCAGATTTCCTGCTCATGTTCATGCAAATATCCGCACCTGGCTGCAGGCTTGGGAGGTTCTCCGTCTCCCCCCCCACCTGACATGCCACAGGCCTCCTGGAGCCCCCCCACCTGACATGCCACAGGCCTCCTGGAGCCCCCCCCCCCCGCCAGGGTTCCATGAGCAGAGAGGAAGAGGGTGACCTCGGGGTCATTTCTGCTGTGACCTCTGGCACCGGAGTGGGAGGGGCGGTGGGAATTGAGAGGGGAACGGAGAGCGGCCCTAGCCTGGCCACCTCTGCCTCACGCGGGACCACAAAGCCCGCAGAGGAGGCCCCGCTGCGTGCCTGCCCACTCTGCTGGGGCCCCGCGCCATCCACGCGCAGCTGTGAGGCCGCCGTCCCCCCATTACACACATGCATGACGCAGGTGTGCATGGGTGTGCATTACATATGCACATTACTAATTGCGCACATTACATGTGTGTGCACAGATATTACGTATACACATACATGCATGCATGTGGACGTGCAGTACAGACACGCATTACACACACGCATGTGGACGTGCATTACAGACACGCATTACACACACGCATGTGGATGTGCATTACAGACGCGCATTACACACATGCATGTGGACGTGCATTACAGATGCGCATTACACACACGCATGTGGACGTGCAGTACAGACACGCATTACACACACGCATGTGGACGTGCATTACAGATGCGCATTACACACATGCATGTGGACGTTCAGTACAGATACGCATTACACACATGCATGTGGACGTGTATTACAGATACGCATTACACACACGCATGTGGACGTGCATTACAGATGCGCATTCACACACGCATGTGGACGTGCATTACAGATACGCATTACACACATGCATGTGGACGTGCATTACAGATACGCATTACACACACGCATGTGGACGTGCATTACAGACACACACCCCATACACACATCACCCAGTGCCTACACACACGATGTACAAACATGCGCCTAGGCCCATCATCTGTGTATTGATTGTTTACCGTTCTCCACAGGGCTGGGGCTCCCCAGCCTTGCCTCGCGTGGAACGGGTCAGGGTCAGCCCCCACCACAGCACAGCAAAATAGAGCAAAGACAGGACGCTCTCGGCTGAACCCAAACGCGCCGGTGCCAGCCCCTCCTCCGGGGGGGGGGGGGCCCTGGCTGCCGGGCTCTCAGCCCGGACTCGGCGGGCCCACCGCGGGGCGGCCTGGTTGGGGGCTGGCTCTGTAACCGGATTCACAAAGGACATGATGAAAGTAAGTTCCATGAATGCAGTTGTTTTGAAATTTCCTGTGACCTTGTTAACTGTTTTGGAAAGCTTCGTGCATAAATTCCCACATGGCTTCCATTTATGTGTTTGTGATGATGGGAAAACTTAATAAATTAAGAAAGAAGCATTTTTTCTTTCTTTCAAAAAGTAAAGGGGAAGCGGGGCTGCTGGCGAATCACACCTGTAACCCTAGCTACTCAGAGGCTGAGCTCTGAGGGTCGCAGGAAAACACCCAGATTCTCATCTCCAATTAGCCGGCAAAAACCTGGAAGTAGAGCTGTGGTTCAAGTGGTAGAGCACCAGCCTTGAGCAAAAAAGCTAAGGGATTACACCTAGCCTTCAGTTTGAACCCTAGTACTGGCACACACACACACACACACAGACACACACACACAGAATGGGGACACTTGTGTGTAGAATTTCTTTTAACTGTGCTTCCCAAATCTGAAACCCCTGCTTTCCGGAAGGGTGACTCAACACTGTGGCCAGTGCTCCGCAGACAGGCTAGGCCACCCCGCCCCCAGGCTGGGAATGTGGAGAAAGGAGGTGGGCCCCGGGCTAGGAGAACCCTGGAATGCGGCCGCTGGACCCAGGGCAAGCCGGGACACGCCTGTAAAGGACATGTCTGCTGAGTGGCTGGCGCTCCCAACGCCACAGTCTGGACTTTGGAGTGGGCTTCCCGTTGGCAAAGGGCTCCGGATGGTTTTGCCATGGTGGTTTCCAGGCCTGGCCACCTGGGTCCCAGGGAGAGAAGCCGGCCTCGTGCAGTGGCCCCGATTGTCCCAGTGAGCCCTTCCGGCCAGCCGGGGCTTCCGACCAGATGGCCTCGCCCAGGGCAGCCATCCTTCCCCCAAACGTCTCAGCTCATTTAACTTCCTGAGGATTTTCCTTTTCTTGGTAGTACTGGGGTTTGAACTCAGAGCCTCAAGGTTGCTAGGCTAGTGCTCTACCATTTAAGCTGCACACGCTAGCCCTGCTTTTTGCTCGTTAGTTTAGAAATGCCATCGAGTGAACTGTTCTGCTCAGGGTAGCCTTGAACTACGGTCCTTCAGATCTAGGGCTCCTTAGTAGCTAGGGTTGCAAGTATGAGTTGCCAGAAGGCTGGCTGGAAATTATTTTTAATTGTTTCATTGAGAAACTTCCCAGAGCTTACAGTCAATATGAAACTAGCTGCGAAGAGGCCATAGCAGAGGTAGGGAATTCTCTTAAGGAGTGTTTTGTTCTTCAGGACAAGAATACAGCAGGCAAATCTTTTCTCGCATGTTCATGACTGCCCATAGACGATGATATTTTAGTTGAAGCCAGTAAAGGCAGGCTAGAGAAGAAGTCGGTTACTTTCCTGGAGCAGTCCGTAGGTAGCGTAAATTAAATTATTCCCCGGCAGGGTTTCAGCACCTCAGGTTGGGCAAATTGAGCCCCCTCGTTCTGAGAGTCTACGCTGCGCAGCAGATGGTGTCATTCGGCGCCCGGGCCAAGGCCACGGTCCTAAGGAGCTAGCAATTAACCAGACGTCTGATCGGTGTCAGGTGACCAACGCGCGGCCACCAGACCCCTCCCGCGGGGCCGGTTGGAGGGTTGGAGGCTTCCGGGCGCTTGCTTAATCACGTGGCGATATCGTAATTATGTTCTTGTGTAAGCATTCAGTGAAACCAACGAGCCAGAAAGAGAGCGAAAGGCAGAGCGATTCCCCACAATACGCCTGGCTGTGAACCTACTTTGAGAACTGACACGATGTCGCAGCCATTCTGAATGTAACTGGTGACGTCCCGAGAGAAAGCACGGCTTGTAAATCGCTGCGGAGGAGCTGATACCGGCGGGAGAATCTGCATGGCAGAGTCCGCTCTGAAGGACAGGTGATCTCAGAGGACTGTGTTTGAGCCCCACGGGGACTTGAACTGAGTTCCCCGAGCGAGGGCAGGCAGGCAGGCCAGGAGCTCCAGGAGAGGAGACGTCTCATCCCCCTCTGCCTGCTGTAGAATGAAGTCATGAAAAGGAGTGCCTCATTTTCCCATACGAATTCTCCTGTATCACCACCCTTATTGCTAATGACGGTTTCTATCTGTCACGGAGAGCAGGTATCATCAGCTTCGAGAACAGTCCATAAGGAATGCTACAATCCCTGGAACAAAAGACATAACCTAGGAAGTGATTATTCAGAATTTCAAAGCCTCCATAAGGTCTAGACTTTACCATGGGATTCATAAAAAGAAAGTTCTGGAAGGTCCGTATGGTTAGATGTTACTGAAACGCAGTGGGCATGTCGATGTTAAAGACGTCCATGGGCTCCTGTCCGGGGTGGCGGTCCCTCCCCTGTCCCTAAGCTGGGGCTCCTGTCTGGGGTGGCGGTCCCCCGTCCCTAAGCTGGGGCTCCTGTCCGACAGGCGAGCTGGCTGCGTCCCCCTCCGGACGTGACAGCCCTGGAGCGCGGGGGTGGGGGGGGGTGGGGGACATGGCGGCCCGAGCCAGCCCGGTTCACCAGCCCAGGGTGGGCCATGTCTTCCTTCCCGCCTTCGACTCTTCCTAGCAGGGGGCAGGTGCCTGGGGATGGAGGACAGGACGCCCTCCCCCCTCCCCCTCCCCCTTTCCCCCCCTCCTCAGTGTCCCTCCACTATAGTCTGTAGGATATTGACATCACAGGAAGGAGACTAAAGTAGGAATCTAGGACGTAAGGAAGCGTGATGAGACACACGGAAGGAGAATGCACACATCACACGGAAAGGGGACGGGGTGGAGGACTACCGCAAATACATTCCCCGCACCTTGCATAGGAAGCTTTCAGGAAAAAAAAATCAGAAGCAAAAGCTGCTTTGATGCAGTTTTTTTAAAAATCCCAAGTACCGGGGCTGGGGATATGGCCTAGTGGCAAGAGTGCCTGCCTCATATACATGGGGCCCTGGGTTCGAGTCCCCAGCACCACATATACAGAAAATGGCCAGAAGTGGCGCTGTGGCTCAAGTGGCAGAGTGCTAGCCTTGAGCAAAAAGAAGCCAGGGACAGTGCTCAGGCCCTGAGTCCAAGGCCCAGGACTGGCCAAAAAAAAAAAAAAAAAAAATCCCAAGTACCTTTTTTTTTTTTTTTTTTTTTTGGCCAGTCCTGAGAATTTAAATAGCCTTAAAGTCAAGTTACCATTGCGCGCAAGGGAATGCCGTAATTAAACATGACCACCATTTGGTTTTTAAAAGTCAACCGCATTTTCTGTGGCTGATGGCCCCTAGATTCCCTGTCCCGTACTAGAAGGCTGGGAAGAGCCAGGCAGGAACACGCCACGGGGCATAATCGGGGATTTCTTCAAGTACTTGGGTTTGAACTTTGGGCAGACACTGTGCCGCTTGAGCCTGGCCTGTAGCCCCTTTTGTTTGAGGCTATTTTTTTAAAATACAGTCTCAACTGTTTTGCCCAGAACTGACCTTGAAACGCAATCCTGTACCTGGGCCTCCCTCCTAGCCGGGATTATAGGTGTGAACCACCAAGCCATGCCAATTTAGGATTTTTAATTGAATGTAATCAACATTTCTTGTTTACTTTTTCCTTGGTAATTGAGTGAAATCAACATTTCTTGTATGTTTTTAACTGGCTTTTTTGTTTTTTTTTTTTTAGACAAGAGATCTTTGATTGTAGTGTGTGGTCCCGCTTTGAAATCAGCTCCCCAAAGACTGGCTGTGCAAAGGGTGTGTCAGTAGGAGCAGCCCAGGACCGTGACCCCGGCTGGGGTGTGGGCTGGCCTCGAGCCGGAGCTGACGGGCCTGGAGAGACTTCCATCAGTGCGTGCTGATTTTCCCCATATGTTGACAGGGTGTACTATCTGAAGTAAATCCCTCCCTCCCCCCCCTCTCTAATTTACACATTTCTATTTTTCCAACAACCTTATTTACATTTCCTGACATGTCAGTCCTGGGGCTTGAACTCAGGGCCTGTGCGTCGTGCACTAGCGCTGCCTCACTGCTTCTGGATCTCCCGTGGTTAACGGGAGATCCAGGACCCTCAGAGCTCAGCCTCCTGGACGGCTAGGGCCGCAGGCGTGAGCCGCCAGCCCCTGGCCCACAGTTTTTAAATAGTCCACGATGGGGGAGGCCCTGCGGGCCCCGGGCCAGTCTGTGTCTCCCTCGGGCTTGGGAGTCGTGACCTCCGGCCTCAGCCTCTGGAGCGCCCGCGTTACGGACATGCTAGCGCACCTGACCTGACGAGCCACGCGCTTTAACCTGGACTGGCAGACGGAATGGCTGTGGTAGCTACCACCACACGGTGCCTGCAGACTGGGTTCCCATCCTCCTGTGTGAGGGTACACACGCCTGCGCGCGCGCGCGCACACACACACACACGCACACGCGCGCATAGAACGGCTGACATTTCTTGTACACCATTCTGGGGTGGTCACTGCTTTAGCTCCTGACCCTGGAAAGGGCGTTCTGGGAGGAGGAGCAGTTTCAGGGCGGAGGAAAGTTTCCTGAACACCCCCATCCCCGTGATGCAAACACGCCCTGAACTCTGACCTCCGGGTCCTCGGGTTCTCCTCTTCCCCTCCCTCCCTCCAGGCACCAGTGACCGGCAGGGAAGGCGGGCGGCTCTAACCTCGAGGAGGGGAGGGTTCCTCAGGGGTGGGGCAGGGCGGATCTCTCTAACCGCCCCAGGCCCACCTCCACGGCTCCTCACTGGAGCCCGGGAAAGAGGGAAAGCCCAGCGCTCCGCGTCTCCAGGCCGGCACACTCGAGTTTCCCTTGTTAGTCTTCAATTTAAGATAAAAATCAGCTCTGTGACTATTGTGTGATGAAGTCCTGTGCCTTGCTCTCGCCCGGGGTCCCAGATTTCTGAGCCTTTGAATGTGTTGTGTCGTTGTTGTTTTTTTTTGCTTACACAGCCCAAGCTCATCTTACACTTGAGACCCTTCTGCCTCGGTCTCCCCAGTGCGAGATTACAGGGGAACACTACCCTGCCCAACCCTGGCATTCTTGCGTCTGTTTTCATACCCTTCTGGTTCCTCTCCTTTAGGCAGCGCCTGTTGCTTGTATAGTAAGGAGAAACCCTCTAGCCCGGCGAATTCCAGACTTCTGAATGGGATGGATGGGCCTGGAAGGAGAAAGGCCCATTAGTTAGGAATATCTGTGAGTCAGAGGGAGGGCTTACTCTCCCAGGAGAGACGCATGTGTTTAGAAAACTATTTCTCCAGCCTTCCTTTTAAAATCCTATGTCTCTGGACTATTTTTGGAGCATGTGGGGTTATGCAATAGCTCAGTTCCATGTAAATAAAATGACATCAAGTTCCTCCCCACCCATCCCTGCAGGGGCTGGATGGGAGCTATTTGAATGTTTTTTCTTTCTTTCCTCTTTTCCTTTCCTTCTTCTTCTTCTTCTTCTTCTTTTTTTTTTTTTTAGTGCTCTGAAATTTTGAAATATTTAGTAGCTCCGTGAATTGAGTTGACACGAGAAAGAATGTTTCTGGTCTTTGTTAGTGATTTTTTAAAAAAATGTTCATAAAAATGTTTCCAGTGTCTGGACTCCAGGAAATAAAACCCTCTGCAATCCATCTCACTGTTCTCCCTGCCGAGAGCCCTTTCCTTCTCTGCCACCGCGGGCCAAAGGTCTCTTTTCCAGCATCGGCATTTCGGTGTAAGATCCTGCTGGCCGTCCCTGTCGCTGCAGGGGCCTCCAGGCTTTTGGGGTTTCCCAGCAGAAATCAATCGTCCGCGCTAGCCGCCAGCGGGCTGGGATTCCAAAGTCACGGTGCCCTCACGCCCACCAAGCGGTGCCCGGTTCCCGGGGGGTCCTGTGTGTCCCCAGCTCTGGAACAGGTTGAAGCGAGTGGCCAGGGGCCAGGGGGCTCTGAACAGATTGCAGCTGGAACGGCCTTCCAGAAAGAACCGCCCGCGGGCCCCTAGAGGCTGGGCCACCGGGCTACCTGGACCCCGTGGATGCCGGCCAGGGCGCACAGAACAGTCTTGCAGTCAGCAAGTTTATCGTGGGTTAAAGTTTTACGAGCGGATGTCAAGGGGTCACCCCGGCGCTGTGGCAAGTGCTGGGCAAACAGCTGACGCTCCAGCGAGCACCTGCCCGGCTCGGCCCCGCCCCCGTGACCCCTGGGGTGAGTGTGGCGGAGCCGGAGCCGACTGCTCGCTCGCTGCCCAGGACGCCCCCACCGAGGCCGGCGGACCTTCCCAGCCCCCCCCCCCCAAAGGACTGAGGCTGAGCCTGTAACACACTGAAGCTCTACACCCTGGCATGGCCGCCATTGGCTTATCCTCCCGCAGGCCTGGCAGGCGGCCTCGGGCCCCCAGCTCCGCATAGCAGAAGTAGAAGCCAGTCACCCCAACTCAAGAACCGTTTCAGATGCCATGCCCAACCAGGAAGGGCGGCCCGGGGACTCACGTCTGCCCCCCCAGCCGGCAGTGGTTTGGTTTCCCATCGTCCAATAGAGACGCAGTGGGTCAGACCGGCCCAGCACAGGGGGGACATCTGCCATCTTTCTCTTCACTTACAAATCCCTGTTCATTTGCTAAAAGTAGATGCCTCCTACACGCATTGGGTAGTGTGGGGGGTGGGGGTGGGTGTGCACATATGTGTGTGTCACTCAGGCCCCGGCACTCTCCTTGTTCAAGGCTCGTGCTCTACCATTTGAGCCACGGCTTCACTTCCTGCTCTTTGCAGTTAATGGGAGGTAAGCGTCTCGTGGATTTTTCGGTCTCCGCCTCCCGAGTGGACAGCTGGGATTACAGGTGTGAGCCGCCCGTGCCCAGCTATGACCCCTGATGTTTCTTTGCAGGCAGTCGTGAGCGGCGTGGCTTGTTTAAATCAAGTCCCGGAGGAAGCCGTATCAGCGGGACCACCCAGGCCTCAGCATCTGGTCGTTTTGCTTTTTTTCCTCTAAGACATTGGCCTCCTGCCCCTCTTTGAAGGCCGGGTTTCATCTTGTAATTAGAGGATTCCTCGGCTTCTCTAATGACGCCAAAGTGCTGGGCTGGGCCCAGGTTGTGCGAGATCCCGGGAAATCACCGTTTAGGTGACAGCAGCCGCTCCCCAGGGCGGTCCCGGAGAGGAGCACTGCGGACGGAGCGGAGCCGTGCCGCATCCGCCAGGGCCTGGGCAGGGGGGCAGGGGGGGGCAGGGAGCAAATCGGGAGTCACCTGCGCACACCCCTGCCGGGGCAGAGGGCCCCACTGTCCTCGCCGTGGCCGGGCGTGGCCCTCCGCGGGTGGCGCCGGTGGGAAGGGAGGGCGGCTGGGGCCCTCGGGGACCATGCGGATTTCCCGATCCAACTTTGTTTACTTTGGGGAACACACGCTGTGGGGGTTTTGAAAAGAAACAAAATCACTGTGGTTCCTCCTCCCCCCTCCTGCACAGCGGCCGCTCCCAGAGACGTCCACCATTCCCCGCGAAACCAGAAGCGTGCTGGGCCCACGGTCCTCCCTTTCTCCATCGTCTCTCATCTCCCACGAGGGTGCTGGGCGCACGGTCCTCCCTTTCTCCAACGTCTCTCACCTCCCACGCGCGTGCTGGGCCCACGGTCCTCCCTTTCTCCAGCGTCTCTCATCTCCGAGGGTGCTGGGCGCACGGTCCTCCCTTTCTCCAGCGTCTCTCATCTCCCACGAGGGTGCTGGGCACACGGTCCTCCCTTTCTCCAACGTCTCTCACCTCCCACGCGCGTGCTGGGCCCACGGTCCTCCCTTTCTCCAGCGTCTCTCATCTCCCACGAGGGTGCTGGGCGCACGGTCCTCCCTTTCTCCAGCGTCTCTCATCTCCCACGAGGGTGCTGGGCCCACGGTCCTCCCTTTCTCCAGCGTCTCTCATCTCCCACGAGGGTGCTGGGCGCACGGTCCTCCCTTTCTCCAGCGTCTCTCACCTCCCTCCGCTCCGCGTCGCCCACGCCATGCCCTTCCTGCCCCTCATCCCGCAGGACCAGGGCGGAGCAGGGGCCGGGCTGGCCCTCCGCTCACCCTCCCTGCAGAGCCCCACTGTCCCTGGGCCCCTCCCCTGGGGGGCCCCTGTCACTCACCCCCACCACCAGCTGCTCCCCTCGTGGGCCCAGACACCCCTCGAGTGGTTTCACTTTACACCTGCCCTCGGCAGGTCAGCTCACACCTAGACACACCCAGACACACCCCTGGGCGGGTCAGAGGGCAGCTCACGCCCAGACACACCCCTGGGCGGGTCAGAGGGCAGCTCACGCCCAGACACACCCCTGGGCGGGTCAGAGGGCAGCTCACACCCAGACACACCCCTGGGCGGGTCAGAGGGCAGCTCACACCCAGACACACCCCTGGGCGGGCCAGAGGGCAGCTCACACCCAGACACACCCCTGGGCGGGTCAGAGGGCAGCTCACACCCAGACACGCTCGAGCCGAGGTTCCTGCGGTCTGTGGCGTTGCTGTCACATCGTCTGCCCACGGTTGGGCTCGTCCTGCCCCCCCCCCCCACGGGGCCCCGTCTCTCCTGCCTCCCCCTCCAGCACGGCACGGTGGGGAGTGAGCAGCACAACTCGGGACTGAGTCCCCACGCGTGCTTCTGCCGTGGGCTCGCTGAGCGTGGCGCGTTACCTCCCGCTCAGCCCGACCGCTCCAGCCACGTGGGCGCCGGGCAGCCAGCGGGAACCGGAGACCCCGCCCTCGACGCAGAGCCTTGTGGGAACCGGAGGCGTGGCCCCCGACGCAGAGCCTTGTGGGAACTGGAGGCCCCGCCCCCGACGCGGAGCCTTGTGGGAACCAGAGGCGTGGCCCCCCCACGCGGAGCCTTGTGAGAACCGGAGGCGTGGCCCCCCCACACGGAGCCTTGTGGGAGCCGGAGGCGTGGCCCCCCCACACGGAGCCTTGTGGGAACCGGAGGCGTGGCCCCCGACGCAGAGCCTTGTGGGAACTGGAGGCCCCGCCCCCGACGCGGAGCCTTGTGGGAACCGGAGGCGTGGCCCCCCCACGCGGAGCCTCGTGGGAGCCGGAGGCGCGGCCCCGGACGCGGAGCCTCGTGGGAGCCGGAGGCGTGGCCCCCGACGCGGAGCCTTGTGGGAACTGGAGGCCCCGCCCCCGACGCGGAGCCTTGTGGGAACTGGAGGCCCCGCCCCCGACGCGGAGCCTCGTGGGAGCCGGAGGCGCGGCCCCGGACGCGGAGCCTGGTGCGATGCTCCGTCCCGCTCACCCTGCTGACGGTGACGCCCGCCCGGGGACCGCGGCCCTGCCGGGCGCTGGGTCTCGGGAGAGGCGGGGATGGGGCCACAGCTCCGGCTGCCCGCCTGGCGCCCGGGACAGCGCGCTGCCGTCCGCTCTGGAGAAGGGAGGTGGGACCGCCGTCCTCCCCCCCCATACCGCTGACCCGCGCGCCCCCGGCCCGGAGGGCACCGCGCTGCCGCCGCCCACAAGGCCCCTTCTGCCCGTGGCCGGCGTCAGCCCGCCCGCCGCGGTGAGACCGGGGCTGGGTCCCGAGCTCCTGAATGGCCCAGCTCCCCGGGGTCGCTGCGTGAATTGTCCTGCACGCACGGGTGTGTCACGTAGGCCGCCTCCACCGTGCGCGAGCGTGCGCGTGCGTGCGCAGGAGGCCAGGCCGCGTGCGTGCGCGTGCGTGTGCGTGCGCGTGCGCGTGCGCAGGAGGCAAGGCCGCGGGACAGCTAGGGGCTTCACAGGGAAAGGAAGCCACCTTGGGCCTGCGTTGGGAGCTGACGGCCTCTGGTCGGGGCCCGGAGCCGGGGTCCGCGACCTTCGGCCCTCCCCGTCCCCACGGGCGGCCCAGGCAGCTGCCTGGCTCCGCGGGGCGGTGAGGGTTTAGCTCTGCCGTGGGGGGGGGGGCGGGGGCGGGGCGGGGGCGGCGTCCGAGCGGGGCTCTCGTCCTCCGAGCCGTCATCCTGGCGGGAGCGCGGGCGAGGGGACCGTCAGCCCGCGGGTGAGCCCACGCGCGCGTGGCCGCTGCCCGCCCCGCTGCCCGTCCCGCTGCCCGTCCCGCTGCCCGTCCCGCTGCCCGTTCCGCACGACGCGCGTGGCCGCTGCCCGCCCCGCCCCGCTGGCGCTTGGCAGCCAGGAGCCCGCAGCCCCGTGACGCCCGTGGGGAATCCTCCTCCCCACCCTGCCAGGGCGGCCAGGGTTCGGACGCACTTCGGGGAGGTCGATGCTACGGTAGAAACAGCCTTGCAGAACCGAACCCAGCACCCTGTCTCCAGGAGCCACGGGAGGAGGGGGCCACGGAGGGGGAGGAGGGAGCCACGGGGGGAGGGGGAGGAGGGAGCCACGGAGGGGGAGGGGGAGGAGGGAGCCACGGAGGGGGAGGGGTGAGGGAGCCGCGGAGGGGGGGGGGAGGAGGGAGCCACGGAGGGGGAGGGGGAGGAGGGAGCCGCGGGGGGGAGGGGGGAGGGAGCCGCGGAGGGGGGGAGGAGGGAGCCACGGAGGGGTGAGGGGGGTGGGAGCCACGGAGAGGGGTGAGGGGGGACGGAGCCCGGCTCCCTCCCCTTCCTCACCAGGGCCTGGTTACTAGAGTCTGGGGTTTGCTCCCGTAGTCTTCGTGTTGAGTCCGTCAGCCTTGCTGTGCACACCTGGGCCGCCAGTCCTCCACCCGGTCCCTCGCCCCCCCCCCCCCCCCCCCCCCCCCCGCTGTTCCCCGCATGGGGCGCAAGTCCTCCCACTGCGAGGTTCACACCACTGGTTTCCTGTGTGAACTGGAAGTCCTCCACCCGGGTTCCCCCACTGTTTCCTGGGGTTCTGAGCTCTCGGGCTGCCTGCCCGCCACACGCTCAGGCAGATCCTGCTAGTTCCAGGCTCCAGAGCTCCCTCCTGGACATCCCCAGGGGGGCCCGGCGCCCAGGGGAGGACCGGCCCCCAGGGGAGGGGCAGCTGAGACCCAGGTCCTCCGAGGAGGAGCGGCTGTGCATCCTCAGCCCCGGGGGCGGAACGGGGTGAAGTCACCGTGCAGGCTGCGACATCTTCGTGAGCGCGTCCAGAGAGCGTGAAAGGAAAGGCCGGCGGCAGCCATCGGCCCTGGCAGGAATGGCCACGTCCTTTAACGCCCGGGGAAGGCGCGGCCTGCCAGCTGCGGGAGTCGGCTCCCCGGGAAGCCACACGGGAAGACGAGGCGCGAGGCCCCGACGTCCACGCCGCCTCGGGGTGCACCGGACGGAGCCACGGGAGCCGGGGACAGCTCGACAGCGCCCTGCCCGCGCCCACGCCGCACACGGAGCTCCGCCTGCCGCCCGGGCGAGGCCCGCACGGGGTCCAAGGACCGGGCCGAGGAGACGCGTCCTGCACGCGGGCCCCGGGGAGACTCGGGGAGCAGAGCAGGGCGGGGGGGAGGGAGAGCCTGGCGTCCGAGTCGCCCCGCTCAGGTTTGGGGCCTTTTCTTCGGGTGTGACCCGCCTGAGACACAGACACACACGGGGCAGCGCCAGCACCCCCCCACCCTGTGCACAACAGGGGAGCCGCCCAGCCTCTGAGCCCCCATTCCTATAGCAATTGGTTTCCCAAGGGGAGGCTGCCCCGAGCCCGAGGTGGCTGGGTGCGGGCCTCGGGAACGGGCAGGGCCAGGGAAGGACGGGGGGGGGGGGGGGGAGCGCCCCCCCCCCAGCTCAAGGGCAGGCTGCGGATCCTCCCCGCCCTGCCCCGCACACAGGTGGCTCCTCAGCCCCCCCCCCCCCAGGCCCGCAGACAGCGCCCGCCCCGGACGCCCTGCCGCTCATTTTCCGTTCCTTCTGTGTGTGTTCTTGTTTGGTTTTGACATCACCGCAACCACCCTGGGTTCTTCTCCTTGTATTCTGGCTGTTGTGAACACTCCAGCACGCACCTTCTCCTGTATCTTAAATCTATCTTGGCTATTATGAACTTTCCTATTTTCACATCTATTTGCATAAAGGGCTCTCTTGTCTGCTTTTTTCCTTCCCTTCCCAACAAACAAAATGTTATTTCCTCCCCTCCCTCCCTCCCTCCCTCCCTCCCTCCCTCCCTCCCTCCCTCCCTCCCTCCCTCCCTCCTCTCTTTCCTATCCTCACTGACTGCCTAGGAGTCACAGATTGGCCCTTCCACCCCGGCCAGTGTCTGTGAGACCCCGCGAAGCCGAAGCCTGCCAGGGAGGCACTCGCTGTGCGGCGGAGCGAGGGCGTCCGCAGGAGGCAGGTCCCCACAGACGGCGCAAAGAGGAAGGGGGGGGCAAGGTGTGCGAGGCGTTTGCGGTGCTTTCCAAGACCAGCATCTGGGAGACAAAGCACGCGCCACTGGAACAGAAAAGAACGCGTGGCCTAACGACGAAGCTGCGCCCGGCCCTCGGAAGGAGAGAGCTGCAGTGCGGGGAGCGCTCACGGGGCTGCCTGTCTGTCTGTCTGTCTGTCTTCCACACAGACACACATGTATGCAGTCTCTGTCTCTCTCACAGAGTTCTCTTTCACCGTTTGTCAGCCGCCTCTCCGCCGTAACCCAGTGACACCGTAGAGGATCCTTTGTTCGGGAGAATGAATGTCCTCTGTCTGGTGGCCTGCGCTGCCGTCCCCAGCGGGTGGGTGGCTTCTCCCTAGGCCTGCAGGGCTGGGCACTGTCCCTGGGCACGGAGAATGCCACGCCTGCCCTCGACGCCACCCACGGGGCGCACGTTCCCACGGCCAGCTAGCTCGTGTTTCTAGTTCTCGGTTACAGTCTTTGCGCTCGCCTGTTTTCAAATCGAGAGGACGAGTCTGGCCGGGCGGCCGGGAAGTGGCGCCTAGCATCCTAGCTACTCCGGAGGCTGAGATCCGAGGATCAGGGTTCAAAGCCGACCCCGGGCAGAAAAGCCCACGAGGCTCTTATCTCTAACTAAGTATTAAAAAGCCAAAAGTAGAGGAGCGGCTCGAGTGGTAGAGGGCCAGCGTGAGCCAGCCAGCCAAGTGCGGGAGGCCTTGAGTTCAAGCCCCAGCATCCTCAGCACAAAAGAGAAAAGGAAAGGAGAGCCTCCACCTCGGGTGGACTTCATCGCGGAGACGCGGGAGGCACCGGGGCTCTGACCTCTTCGCGCCTCAGCTCTTCCCACGGTGACCCGAGAGCCCGGGACCCCCGTGAGGGACCCAGCGCCTCCGTCGCGACAGCTCAGCTCGACCTTAGCTCTGTGGGGCGCATTCGCGTGACCTCCGAGGCCGAGGGCCCCGAGGGAGGACGGTGAGTTCACTAGCCTGATCTCATTGGAGCGCCGTGGCCCGCGCCCAGGGCCTGTGGAGTCCTCCCCCTGCACCCAGGGCCTGTGGAGTCCTCCCCCTGCGGCCCAGCCTGTGGAGTCCTCCCCCTGCGGCCCCGGGCCTGTGGAGTCCTCCCCCCGCGGCCCAGCCTGTGGAGTCCTCCCCTCCCCCTGCACCCAGGGCCTGTGGAGTCCTCCCCCCGCGGCCCAGGGCCTGTGGAGTCCTCCCCCCCGCGGCCCTGGGCCTGTGGAGTCCTCCCCCCCGCGGCCCAGGGCCTGTGGAGTCCTCCCCCCCGAGGCCCAGGGCCTGTGGAGTCCTCCCCCCCGCGGCCCTGGGCCTGTGGAGTCCTCCCCCCGCGGCCCAGGGCCTGTGGAGTCCTCCCCCCGCGGCCCAGCCTGTGGAGTCCTCCCCCCCGCGGCCCAGCCTGTGCGCGGTCTCCTCATCGGCAGAGCCGGGAGTGAGGGGGACAGACCTGCAAGGGGGATCCCCAGGCTGGTTCGGAGGAGACCCCCTCGCCCCGCCAGCCCCCCAGTGTGGCAGCTCGTCTGGAGTCCATCACCCTGCTAGCCACAAGCTTCCTGCCCACGTGGCAAGTTGACACTTGGCCATGATGCAACGAGCTGTAGAAAATGAAAAAATCCCGCTTTTCTATTCTCTCTCTCTCTCTCTCTCTCTCTCTCTCTCTCTCTCTCTCTCCCCCCCCCCCCCCCCGAGCTTTCCCTTCACAATGCCAACTTTCTGATCTTTGCAGTTACAGTGAGAAGCCATCACAACCACAGGGCCAGCGAGGACCGGCGCTCCCTGACTGGCCGCCAGCCGTCCCCACCAGCCTGGCTGTGCCTTACAGGCTTTGCAGGTGACGGGAACTGGCGAGCACTCCGCCCTCCTTCCTGAAACAGGGACACTCAGAAATATCTCCAAGGGAGCCAGGCACCGGTGCGCACCGCCTGAAGTCCCCAGCCGCTCAGGAGGCTGAGAGCTGAGGATCACGGTTCAGAGCCAGCGGGGCAGGGAAGTCCGTGAGACTCTTGTCTCCAATTACCCAGCAGACAGCCTGGGGCTGGGGCTCAAGTGGTAGAGTGCTAGCCTGGAACAAAAATAACTCAAGGATAGCACCCAGGTCCTGAGTTCAAGCCCCAGTATTCACACACACATGCGCGCGCGCACACACACACACACACACACACACACACACACACACACACACACACACACTGTTTCCAAGGAAGCAGCCAGGGTTCAGAGGGAAGCTGACGCACAGTGCGGAGGGTCCTCAAGCCGCCCAGGGGCCTGGCTTAGGCTACTGGGAGTCCCATTCGCACGAGGCCCGAGTTCACTATTCCGTCTCCTTCAAGGGGACAACGCACAGGGGTGTGGCTCTTCCTTCCGTCTCAGGCACTTGCGGAGCTACCAAGACCGTCTAGGTACCACCGATAACAGATAATCCCACCCTCTCAATGTTCGCCTACCAACTAAATGAATTAGTAAAACCTCCAAGTGCTCTTTTTCCTTGAACTAAGGTCTTTTTTCCTTACACTGAACTCGCCAGCCAATGACTACTTCGTATCCAGCTACTGAGTGAATGGTGAAGAGTGAAATCACACCTTTTAAATGTTAGGCGCACTTTAACGACTCTCAAATCTTTGAAAGTCTCAGATATTCTCTTCAGGATTATCGTTACCAACCTTTCATTGCCAGTGAAACCTGTTTATCTCTAATTTGAAAAATGACTCCCAACCAGACGAGGAAAGTAGCGCACACCTGCAATCTGAGCTGCCAAGTGATGGCAATGGAGAGGACCTTGGTTTGAAGTCAGCTTGAGAGAAAAAAAAAGTTCCTGAGGACCCCCCCCCCCCCAGTCAATAAAGAGTTGGGTGTGGTGGGCACTGTCTGTCATCCGAACTGCTTGGGAAGCGCAAACAAGAGGCTCACAACCCAGCCCGACTCAAGCAAAAAGCGAGACCCTGTTTGGAAAATGGCGCGACGAACGTGATAGAGCAGTTTCCTCGACAGCAAGGCCCCGAGTCCGAACCCCACCACCCCACACCTCAGATCTGACTCTTCAAGAGATTTTTTTTTTCCCTCTTTAATGGCTATAAGATTACTTAAGTCAACTGACCGTCAATAAAGAAGATGTCAACTATGTAGTGACCATTTTAACACACAGAACTCAATTCCTACCTATTTATGATGCTATTTCCGTGAGGAAAATGGGTCCCAAGGCCCTAAACAGAATTTACCTACTGCTTTCTGAAAACACTATTTGTTTAGTAATTTGGATGCTTACTGAATGTTTTCTTTCCATCTAAAATACATGGTGTAGTCCCACATCTCAAAAACAGGGCATGCCTATCAATTGCACGAAGAGTTCTTGACACATGCAAGTCAAATGGCTCCTTCCACCTAAATTGCCTCCTCCCACGGCCATTCTTTTAGACCTAGAGCGCATAGACTTAATTACTGTCATATGCAGCGAGCCTCTGACGTTCGTCAACTTTCTTTCCTGAAAATTGTATGATACAGTGAATTGACTTCAAGTAGATGATATTTTACCTTCTGAACAAGGTAAATGGGAGTCTTATTCTTAATTTAACGTCAAATACATTTGAGATATGACCAGAATATGTCACAAAAGCCAAAAGCATGATACTTTTTAAATCTGTGCAATCAATTACAATAGGAAAATGAATGCCTGGGTCGCTTAAAATGGGATTAAGTCAATTACTACCTATTTTATAGTAACCGAGAGTGTGTGTGTGTGTGTGCGTGCACGCGTGCATTCCTCTGTGTGTGTGTGTGTGTGTAAAATATAAAACACCCGCTGTACTGGGCTTGGTCGGCACAGATGGCATTCCAAGGTCACACTCCTCTCCCCGGATCAAGTAGAGCCCTTGGGCCTGGAATCGCTCTTGCTTGCGTCCAGCTCCTTCCCAGCACAGTGTGCTTCACGTTCGCTCCTGCCTTTGCCTTGGCGCCTTTGTTCATCCTACCTGCTCAGCCCTACTCCTCTCTCCCCCAGGGACACCCTATGCCCCTTTCAAGGCTCGAAACCCCCCTGCCCCCGCCGTCCTGCCTCTCCCTGTGTGCTTGCTCTTTAGGCAAGAGAACCTGGCTGTGCCTGGGGCACATGCTCTTCACACTCTGGACCGTGGGTTTCTGTGTACCAGGAGAGGAGAGGGAAAGACCCAGTTCCCAGATGGCCTGCCCTGTTCTAGGCACTCTGTCCGACAGGGCTGTGGGTGGTCTGTCACCAAATCCTTTCAGCAAACCTTGCCCCCCACCCCGTTGGTGTTGGCATTTCTATTTTAATAGCTGAGAACAGAGGATAAGGAAGGAGCTGGTCTGAAATGGCTTAGCTCAGAAGTGGAGCCAGGATACAAACCCAGAGAACACACAGTAAATCAGCCTGTGTCAATCCACGGCCATAGATCATATTAACACCTTGCCAGGCCGCATTCAGCAAGCCAAGAGACTCGGGTGGGCGTGAGGCTGAAGGGCCAGCCTTTTCAAAGCGTCAACAGAAAACGAATCCCCGCACGAAATAAATCAGTGTAGAATACAGCAAAACACATAAGCCTTTCCAAATCATCCTGTACATTTTTTGCCATCTTGTTAACAAGCACGATGTACCCTGAGTGTAAGAGGTAACCACACACCAACGTAATCTGCAAATCCAGAGGAAAAATTTGAACAACTCAAGCCCAGCGATACATTACAGCACAATCATTTACACAACGCTTAAAGACAGGGACACACTCTTACAAACGCCTTGTTAGGGAATTTTGTCATCCTATGAACACTGTAGTGTGTTCCTACACACACCTGCAAGGCTTGCAGGTTAGTCACTCATGAGGTTGCTGCTGGAGTAACTGCACATTGTCTACTGTTTTATGGCGAGCTTTATTCACGTAACAAATTTATTTTCACTGTTAGTCATCTGTGTTGTATGAATTAATCGTTTGTGCTGCCTTTCAGTGATGGGCAGTGTCGTGGGTTTGTTTGCAAGCCTTGTGCTGTGAGGTTACTATGGCTATGATGCTGTTGGGTGATAGTGAAGTCTCCACTTTATTACACGCAGTCTTATGGGGACACCATCACAGACTCCGTCCTCAGTTGCCTGAAAGATTGTTTTGCAATGCATGGCTGTGATTCACACCAAAGATACGTTATTCCTGGAATGCAAGGATGGCTCAATGTGGGAAAACCAATTAAATTTACCATGCAGAGCTGGGGGTGGCGGGGGGGGGATGATCATCTCAATATACTACAAAGGCATTTGATTTCAAGATTCGCAATTCATTCCCTATAAAACCTATCAATTCACTAATGCCCACAGTCACAATTAACAATGACTAATAAATGTGTTCTCATTAAAGTCAAGCAATCAATGAGGTCATTTACTATTGTTTCTACAGGTAAATGTTTTTCTAGAAATTTTGATTCTAAAGCATACAGAAGAAATAAAATCAAAAGAGACAAAAAGCATTATTTGTAAACTTTGTGATTGTCTCTCTAAAGAAATAGCCTGAGTAGAATCTAATCAGGTTACATATGTTAAATTAAAGTAGGCCCCAACCTGCCTTCATATGTAGCAAGCTGCAACCTAATTTAGCATGTAAACACACTACACCTTAAATCAAGAGCACAGTCCTGTAACAGCAGCTGACTCTCAATGAATCACAGCCCCCGACCCCAGCCAATCACAGGCCAACAACTGGGGAGCTCCAGCTCATAAAAGGGAAGTGATAAGCTATAGCCAGTCCCTCTGCCTCTGCTTCTCAGTTCCCTTCTTCTCCCTGTAGATACCCTTGCTCCAGTCCTGGTTCAAGATGCTGCCAGACTCATGAATTGTTCTTTGCTCCCATAAGCTCTGCCAAGTTGAAGTTGTCCAAGGTTTTTCTTTGAATACATGCATCCTGCACAGGAAGTTCTACTATCATCTGCAGCATGCAAATGAAGAAGCACAGGTCAGTCAGTGTCTTGCTCAAGCAGACATCTAATGATATCCCTGAGATTTGAACCAGCAAATCAGGCCCAGGACCCATGATCTTCTTTCCTAACCAACACACCAGACTGACTTTCCTTGTTTCAATCTAAAATTTAGCTATCATTATTATAACAGTACAAAAACTATTCTTCTTATAAATCAGCTATAGTCAATTAGCAATATGTTTAAAAGAATAATCACATTCAAAGTAGTTAACACCCTAAAAATCTCTAGAAATGAGAAACATAATGTTTCTCATGGCATTTTTGAACAAATGAAAGAGTTAAATAATTTCCTGGATGGAAGGACAAACCATGGGAAGATATGAAAGCTTACAAGATAATTTATGCATTCAATATAATCATGATTAAGAATTTGAAGAGACTTCATTTTTTTGGGTTCAGCAAAATGATACAAATATTTCATCTGCAAGAAAAAATAAGAACAGAAAAAAATTGAAAAAGTAGAGAGGTGATATGACTCATATTGGCAGAATTCAAACTGTTTTATAGAATCATAATAATTTACACTGCGACAATTTCACATCCAGTCATTTTGATGAAATAAAAGGAAGTTCTGAAAAAGACAGATATGCTTAGTATATGAAAGAGACATAGCTTCAATAAATATATTGCTTCAATAAATCATTTGGTAAAACATTTTCTCAAACTAAGTGAAAAGAAAGTGTCACAAGGCAAACAAATAGTAGTTTTACTTTTGTGTGCATTTTAAATAGATGTCAAAAGTATAACTGAAGACAGGCATGGGGCTGCATGCCTGTAATCACATCTTTTGTGAGGCTTAAATTGGAAAATCATGAGTTTGAGGCCAGCCTAGGGGATATAGTAAGACGCTATCTCAAAAATAAAAACGAAAGAAAAGGGCGGGGGGCGGGGGAGGGGAGTAAGCAAACCGTTAGAAGGAAGGACACAACATCCCATTAGAACAGAAGCACAAGGAAATAGGAGGTGGAGATTTGTGGCTGAGAACTGAGCACAGCCGGAAGAGGAGCAGGCAAAGGTCCTGGGGTGGCTGGGCAGGTTTGGTGTCTTCAAAGATCAACCGGGTAGGTAGGTGTGCGAGCGGAGCGCGGAAAGGGAGCGCATGGGGTGAGAACTAGTGAAGGGGATTAAAAGAAAGAAACAAACAAAACCCATAAGAACAACTGTTCACTGTGAGTGAGAATCCAGTGAATGATTTTGTGCAAAAAAAAAAAAAAAGCAAGGGATAGAAATGGCATAGATGATACAATTTAAACTTGTAAGAGATAAAAATCTGGAAGGAAAAGGCTGGAAATTAATACCTCTTGTTGTCTTAGCATGGTTGCATTATGGATTTCTTTTGTTCCTTTATGTTTTTCTGTGCTTCCTATTTTTCTTTCTTCTTCATTGTTGGTGGGTTTTAGTTTTGTTTGGTTGGGAGTTTGTTTGGAGGGGGTTGTTTTATTTGTTTATTTATTATCTAATCTATTTATTCATTCATTCATTTGGTGCCAGTCCTGGGGCTTGAACTCAGGGCCTAGGCACTATCCCTGAGCTTCTTTTGCTCAAGGCTAGTGCTCTACCACTTGAGCCACGGCTCCATTTCCTGCGCTTTTGGTGGTTAACTGGAGATAAGAGTCTCGTAGACTTTCCGGTTGGGGCTGGCATTGAACCAAGATCCTCAGATCTCAGTCTCCTGAGCACGCCACTTAGGTGCGCCTCTGTTGTCTTTGGATACAAAGGCTGGAACTCCTGGAGCTCATGATTCCTGCACCACCACCCCCCCACCCGCCCCCGTCGCCCTGGGAATACAGGTGCATGCCGCCATGTCTACAGTCCTATCTTCCTTGACAAATATCTATCAAAAGTAAAGACTTTTTGAAATACTGAATAAGAGGCATTGAAATTGGCACACTACCTAAAATTAAATTGTCAACGACAAAGGCCTCTCTCCTCCATCACGAGAAGCGATTCAGGACTTAGCCATTTTCCCTCAGTCTAATACTTCAGTTACTCGACTAAACCCAGGCCAAACCCGAGTCATCGTCGGAGAGGCAAAGAAGACCAGCGGTGAACCACGAGGCCGAGAACATCCCACGCGGGCCCCCAGCGTGAGGCCCGGCCCCGCCAGCCGCTCGAGGGAAGGATGACCGTGGCCTTCAGGGGAGAGAGCGTTTGCTTTGTGTCCTGGGCCCCCCCTTCCCCCCCCCCCGCCACCCATCCCCCACTCTGGGTAGCTTCCTTCCCCACGAAGAATAAACAGCACTCAATGGAAACGATCAAGTGTCTGGCAAAACTTCACAGACAGAGCAAGAGGCCGATTCAGTGTAAATATTTCATTCCAGAACTGCTTTGTGACCCAGTCACTAATGTCTACCCGACCACAGATCTAAACGTTTGGACCAATAGGATGCGACGTCGAAGGCTGACCTCTGCCCCCGAGGGCTCCAGGGCCCCCCAAGGCCCACGTGGGGACAAGGTTCTGCCCCCACCCGAAGCTGGGAGGAGACTTTCCCTTTGCACCTCGTTTTTGTGCCTGCGAGCTTAACACCAGAGGTGCCGCGCCTTTCTTTAAATGTGGATGCTTTCACCAATTTGACTCCTCTTCCTCCTCCTCCTCCTCTTCCTCCCCCTTCTCCCCCTCCTCCTCCCCCTCCTCCTCCTCCTCCTCTTCCTCCCCTTCTCCCCCTCCTCCCCCTCCTCCTCCTCTCCCTCCTCCTCCTCCTCCTCTTCCTCCTCTCCCTCCTCCTCCCTCCTCCTCTTCCTCCTCTCCCTCCTCCTCCCGCCTCCTCCTCCTCCTCCTCCTCTCCCTCCTCCTCCCTCTCCTCTGCCTCTTCTCCCTCCTCCTCCCTCCTCCTCCTCCTCCTCTCCCTCCTCCTCCCTCCTCCCCCCTCCCCCCTCCTCCTCCCCTCCTCCTCCTCCTCTCCCTCCTCCTCCCTCTCCTCCTCCTCTTCCTTCTCCTCCTCCTCCTCTCCTTCTCCTCCTCCTCCTCTCCTCCCCTTCTCCTCCCCCTCCTCCTCCTCCCCTCCTCCTCCTCCCCCTCCTCCTCCTCCCCCTCCTCCTCCTGTCCTCCTCCTCCTCCTCCTCCTGTCCTCCCCCTCCCCCTCCTCCTCCCCCTCCTCCTCCTCCCCCTCCTCCTCCTCTCCTCCTCCTCCCTCTCCTCCTCCTCTTCCTTCTCCTCCTCCTCCTCCCCCTCCTCCTCCTCCCCCTCCTCCCCCTCCTCCTCCTCCGTGTGGGCAGTGTAGGCATTAGCTTGTCTGGGTTTTGACAATGACTGAGGCTCACCCATTGCGAGCGCACCGTCTGAGGTTGGGGGGACTCGAGGTGGTGTGGTTGAGCCCTGGGGGCTGAGCCAGGCCCTGTGGCCATCCTCGCTGACTGCCGCACCTCCGCTCCACCCCACCCCGACGCTCCCGCCCCCCCCCCCCCCATTGTGAGGCTAGACGCCAAGGCTGCCTCAAAACCTCGGTCGGTGTCTCCCTGTTCTTGGAAGTGGGCTGTGCCCTCACTGCGTCGGAGGGAGCACAGCACGTCTCCTGCACCGGGGGCTGCCCTCCTTCCCCCATCAGCGCCACCCAGGCCGCTCTGCGCGGGGCCCCAGGCTGGCACGCGGGGCCCCACGCTGGGACCGATGGGCTTCCTTTGCTCAAGGCTGGCACACCACCGCTTGAGTCACACCTCCGTTTCTGGCTTTGGCTGCTGAGTGCGGATAAGAATCTCCCGGATTTCTTGCCCGGGCTGGCTTTGAACCTCAGTCTTCAGACCTCAGGCTGCCGAGCAGCTAGGATTACAGTAGCGCGCCGCTCGCACAGGCTCTACACAGATTCTAGTGCAGGCTCACGTGAGGTAGGAAATGCACTTGCAATGATTTCTCCAGGAGTGAGGATGTTGGTAAGAGTGTAAGATGGTGGTGAGGAGATAGCCTTTTTTTTTTTTTTTTACTGTCTTTCTGTATGTATAAACAATTAGATCTAGTTTCAAAGCATAACCAAAAGCCCCCTTTCCAAACACAGCGTATATTGAATTTCTTGAAATTCCTCCATGCAAAGCACTTAAAAACCTTGGCAACCTGTAATATTTTTTAAAGCCATTATTTTAATTCCAAGAAAGTAAGAAAAATCCCTGGGGTAAAAAAGTAAAGATGGATATTGAACACCAAAATGGTAATGAGCTAACATTGAACACCAAAATGGTAATGAGCTAACATCGCTAAGGCCTGGGGTGGGAGTAGAATGTGGGAGGTTGCCAATCCTGTTAGGCCAGGAGTTCTCGCTCTCCCTCACCCTCCCTCCCATTCTCTCTCTCTTTCAAAAAATTAAAAAAAAAAACACTATATATATATCTATATATATCTATATCTCACAATACACCTACCTCCCAGGTGCTGTAGCTACCCAGATTTTCCCTTTCATTTCTCTCCTCCTGTTTTGCTTGTGTCTTGTCTTTGCTGAAGTTTTTTACGTTGACTCTTCGACACGGAATATCTCACCTCCACGTGCACATTCTTTTTGCGCGTTCGTGTTGGCAGCGTAGGATTTTTCACGGACATAAACTCTGAGAACTTAAATAAAAGCTCCATGACGCTGAACAGGATCTCGTGCGGGGCAGCCTGCGGGCCCTGGGGGCAGGGAGCCCCGTCCCATCTGAGAGCCTGCGGCCCTGGGGGCAGGGAGCCCCGTCCCATCTGAGAGCCTGCCGGCCAGTGAGTCCCACGCCTGGGCCTTCGCTCCCATGGTAGCCGTCAGTCTAGCCACAGGTCGCCTTCAGCGAGCCGTGGACTCTGGGGCTGGAACAGACCCGAATGCGGTCTCAATCCATGTGTCAGCTCTACAGCTTTCCGTACAACGAGCCTACCACATCCTCTTAAGTCTGGCAGGACAGCTTAACCCTACGTCACCCTATTAGAAAAACGTGGCCCCACGCCGAAGCCTCCTTTCTGATTAATTTTATACCTTGGTGCCAGTTCTAGACCTCTGCAGACATACACAAATGCAAAATCCTTTAACGACAGCTCGATACACGCCCGTAACACCAGCGCTTCCTGAGCCGAGGCAGGGGCGTCCTGAGTTCCAGGCCAGCCTGGGCTACTTACAGGCTTTATCTCGGAAAAAAAACAAAAACAAGCAAACAAACAGAAAACAAGTTAGCCCTTCCGACGTGTGAACAGTCACGTCTCCCTTGGATCTCCTCTCTCCGTGTCTTTCACAATAGGACTCTGGATTTCCCGGCCACACTGGTGTCGCCTCCCCCTCCGCGTCTGGCTGTGCAGATTGTCCCTGGACTCTTCTTAACGCGTGCCCGCCACGCTGGGCCCGACCGAGACGAACGGTGGGCGGCTCCGTCGCTCTCATCACTGCGGTCACCACGGGAGCAGCCCCGCACTCGTAACCCCGCCGTGCCCGAGGCTTCCGCCCCTGCTCGGTGGAGACGAATGGCAGCCTCTGTCGCCGTCCTGGGCGCCTGCGGCCGCCGGTCCTGTCCCCTCCCCCCCCACCTTAGCGCTCCTGTCAGCTCCCCAAGGGATAGCCCAGCCTCTGCCGCGGTCCAGGGGCAGGGGTGCGTCCTGGGTGGAGGTGCGCGCCCCGCTCAGGGGGCTGGAGGAACGGCAGAGAGGCCCCTCTGCAGAGAGGGTGAAGGGTGCGGCCAGAGCAGAGATCGCCCACCCCGTCGGCGTCAGCGAAAGATCGAGATGGAGACGGGGAGAGGGCGGCGGGGAGCGCGCACTGACTCGCGGTCTCCGGGGAACGGGACCCCTTTCCGATCGAAGACCCCCGACGCCCTCTGCCCTCTGCAACGAAGAGGAGTCTCTGCGCCTCGTCGCGAGGCCTTTCCCTCCCCACCGATCCCCCGCCGTCCGCACAGGGGGCGGAGGGGCCCGGCCCGCCGTGAGCTGCGGAGCCTCCGCTCAGAGGCGACTTGGAGAGCGAGCCGCCCGTTAGTGCTTCATTCCTTTCCCAGAATCCCTGGGGGTGCGTGGCAGGCCGGGAGGGCGTTGCCCCAAGCCCGGCCGGGGCTGCGGGGGGCGTGGAGGCGGGAGCTCGGGTTCGCTGCGTGTGCAGTGGAGGCGGGAGCTCGGGTTCGCTGCGTGTGCAGTGGAGGCGGGAGCTCGGGTTTACTGCGTGGGGCGTGGAGGCGGGAGCTCGGGTTCGCTGCGTGTGCAGTGGAGGCGGGAGCTCGGGTTCACTGCGTGTGCAGTGGAGGCGGGAGCTCGTGTTCGCTGCGTGTGCAGTGGAGGCGGGAGCTCGGGTTCTCTGCGTGTGCAGTGGAGGCGGGAGCTCGGGTTCGCTGCGTGTGCAGTGGAGGCGGGAGCTCGGGTTCTCTGCGTGGGGCGTGGAGGCGGGAGCTCGGGTTCGCTGCGTGTGCAGTGGAGGCGGGAGCTTGGGTTCACTGCGTGTGCAGTGGAGGCGGGAGCTTGGGTTCACTGCGTGGGGCGTGGAGGCGGGAGCTCGGGTTCGCTGCGTGTGCAGTGGAGGCGGGAGCTTGGGTTCACTGCGTGGGGCGTGGAGGCGGGAGCTCGGGTTCGCTGCGTGTGCAGTGGAGGCGGGAGCTTGGGTTCACTGCGTGTGCAGTGGAGGCGGGAGCTTGGGTTCACTGCGTGGGGCGTGGAGGCGGGAGCTCGGGTTCGCTGCGTGTGCAGTGGAGGCGGGAGCTCGGGTTCTCTGCGTGTGCAGTGGAGGCGGGAGCTCGGGTTCACTGCGTGTGCAGTGGAGGCGGGAGCTCGGGTTCACTGCGTGTGCAGTGAGGCGGGAGCTCGGGTTCCCTGCGTGTGCAGTGGAGGCGGGAGCTCGGGTCCAGTGGCGCCGGAGCCGCGAGCACCAGGGAGGGAGCCCAGCAGGCCGGGGGGGCCGGGGGGACGCACAGCCGCGCTCCCTGGGCTGAGCCCCGCGCGCGGGAGCGGGCGACCCCGGCCTGGCCGGCCCGAGGCCTCCTTGGAGCCTCCAGCCCCTGGCTCACGGGGGGGGGGGCAGCGCTGAGCCCCGGTGTCCACTCGAAGGTGACGGGGCCCAGAGGAACTCAGGGCACGAGGGGGGGGAGGACAGGGCGGGGGCGGCCCACTCCAGGCCGCCGGCCCTGCCTCGGCCCCCAGCCGCCTCCCTCGGGGCCACTGTCGCCCGTGTGCCGCAGACCCCCTCCCCCCAGGCCAGCCACCCTTCCTGCAGGTGCATCCGGATCCCTTGACCCTGGAGGTTCAGAGGTCAAAGGTCAGAGGCTGGGGCCCGGCCTGACCGGCAGGCACTGCACTAGGCTGTTTCTGGACGGAGCCCCTGGCTATGATCTCACACCAGCCAGAGAGAGCGAGGGCCCCGAGGGGGGTGGGGGGGACGGGTGGAAGCTCGCTTCCAGAGCATGAGCGGGAGAGCCTGCCTGGTGGAGGGGGGGGGTGGAGGCAGGGGCGGGGGGGGGGGCAGGGGCGGGGGAGCAGAGCAGGACGGGGCCCCTCCTGAGACCCTGCTGGGAAGTCACGGGAAGGAAGCCGCCCGTGGGGCAGGCGGGGGGGGGGGGGGCATGCGGTGCGGCCCCGGGTCCCGGGCCACGAGGAAGGAGGAGGCGCTGGCACTGAGCGGGCGGGCGGGCGGGAGGCGGGAGGAGAGCGGGCCTCCCTCCTCCGCCCCCGCTGGGCCTGGCCCGGGAGTCGCCGCGCCCGGGGCGGCCCTGGCCGAGTGGCAGGGCTGGCGATGGGCAGGAGGCGCCCTTGACCCCGGCCCAGGCGCGGGCCCAGAGGCTGCGCGGCGGTGCCCGGCCGCGGGCGCCCTCTCGACAGCCCACTCAGGCTGGAGACCTCGGCGTGGGGTTCGCGCCTTTCCGGACACCGCCCCGTGGGACTTTGCCCTTGGGCCTCCGTGGGGTCACCACGGGAAGAGGCCGCCTGTCACCACTGTGAGGAGGCGACAGCTGGGGTAGAGGCCCCCTCGGGGCGGTTACTGTGCCGTAGGGGGCTCGCCATCCCCTCCTCCCCCCACCCCCCACCCCCACCCCCCCATCGTCTTCCCGCTTTCAAAAACAAAGGCTAAGCCAGCTCTGGGGCCGGAGGCTCCCGCCTAGAAACCTCGCTACTCGGGAGGCTGAGATCTGAGGACTGCGGTTCAAAGCCAGCCTGGACAGGAATGTCCGTGAGACGCTCATCTCCACGTAAACACCAGAAAACCCCAAGTGGAGCTGTGGCTCAAGGGATAGAGTGCGGGGCTTCAGCAAAAAAGCTAAGAGACAGTTCTCTGGCCCTGAGTTCAAGCCCCAGGCCAGTACCAAAAAGAAAGCCTAAGAGACAAACAACGAAGTCCTGGAAAATCCACTGAGCATTAGCTATTTTTACGATTTTTACTTATCTAATCCACACTAAGCTCTCTAAGCCCACAGTAATTCTGTGTACATTTGGCGGTAAATAATGGTATATAACCCCAGTATCACAGCACAGGGTACTCCTCCAGCTCAATCACGCAGGCTTGATAACTTCAAACTAAAGGACTGTAACTTCAATCTGCACCTATTCTCCAGGTTATTGCTGAGAGAGAGAGAGAGAGAGAGAGAGAGAGAGAGAGAGAGAGAGAGAGAGAGAGAGAGACCCTAGTTTGGTACATTGGAAGTACGTAACCGTGATGACTTTAAATCACAGTCAGGTGCCCAGCTTCTCGCTGGAATAAAATTCAGGTATCATTCAGTCCACAAAGACAACTTGACCTGAAGATTTGCAGCCGCGCCACAAACCCAGAGCGCCGCTTCTTTCTCGTCAGCCCTCAGACCCGCCGGGCTGCCCTGGAAAGTGACGACTCGAGGATACGATGGAATGGAAATGGCGGCGGTGGTGGGAACGTGCGCTGGGACTCGGCACCGGGGGAGGAAGGACGCACCGGGCACGCCCAGCGCGGGGATGGGGGCCGAGCGCGGATCACGGGACCCACGCAGAGCCCGGCGGCCCGTGGCACCGGTCCCCACACAGCAGTGTGGACGGGGGGGACGGGGGGGGCTGCAGAGGGGCCTGGGACGCCCCCCGCCCCAGTTCTCTCTGTGCCTGGGGCCCGGGGCAGAGCCCACCCTCTGTTCTGGGGGAGCCCTGGGGCTCCCAGTGCATCCGTCCGTGCCCCTGGGCCACCTCGGTTCCCGGCAAGGAGGCCCACCGTGAGCCCCAGAAAGAACCCACTGGCCAGCACTGGTCACCGGAAATCGAATAAAACTGAACACACTTGTGTTTCATAGCCTGACCGTGGCTTTCTCTCTCAGAGACCCCATGCCTCCATTGGGGACATGTAAGCATGCTGCGATGGTTTATGAAGGGACACAGGAACGTGAGGGTGAGCATGGTGGGTAGCATTTTAAAAATCATATCACAGGGGCTGGGGATATGGCCTAGTGGCAAGAGTGCTTACCTCATATACATGAAGCCCTGGGTTCGATTCCCCAGCACCACATACACAGAAAATGGCCAGAAGTGGCACTGTGACTCAAGTGGTAGAGTGCTAGCCTTGAGCAAAAAGAAGCCAGGGACAGTGCTCAGCCCTGAGTCCAAGGCCCAGGACTGGAAAAAAAAAATCATATCACAACTTTAAGGAAAGAGAGTTTATTATAAAAATGACTGGCGTGGACTCTTAAAATATAAATGAGACCTTGTTTTGCTTTTTGGTGGGTGTACGTGTGTGAGTGTATGTATGCTGTACTGGGATTTGAACTCAGGGCTTCATGATCTCCCTTGGCTTGGTCACCAAGGCTTGTGTTCTACCCCTGGAGCTACAACTCCACTTCTGGCTTTTCACTGGTTAATTGGACATAAGAGTCTCATGGACTTTCCTGCCTGGACTGGCTTCCAGCCTCGATTCCCGGACCTTAGCCTCCTGAGTAGTTAGGATGACAGGGGTGAGCCACCAGCATGGGGCAAAACTGGTTTTGAAAAGCAACCACCACCCCGCCTACCGCAAGATGTTATTCGAGCCTGAGTTTCCAGCCCCGGTCTCTTGTGTGCAAGGAGCACTGAGAACTGTGGCCTGCATCTGTTTTCCCAGCCGTGCTCTTGGCAAACATCAGAGCAGAACATGCAACAATGAAATCGGCCCCCCAGCTGGCCAGGAACATCACACTGGCCTGGAATGAAGAGTATTTTCAGCCACACAGAAACTTGGCCTTTATTCTTCGGGGTTGTGAATCTGGCACTTCTCAGGATTGGTAAATAAACTTTTTTTTTTTTTTAAAGGCCAAACGAACTATAAGGAAATCCTGCATTCTGGAACAAAAGGCCGAGAAGCGAAGTCAGGTCTCCTCCGTGTTTGTGTCCTTTGCAGGCTGGGAGCTGTTGCCTCGGGAGAAGGAGGACAAGCAAAGGCCGGAATCGCAGGGAGAGAGCGACAGGGTCCACGAAAACAGGACAGAAAACAGCCTGTGCACGGCGTGCTGTTAGCCGTCAGGAAAAGAAATCAAAGAGCAACTGGATCTCGAGCTTGGCGGGGACCTGGGTTGGGGGCAGGAAACAGGACACTCGGTGAAGGGAACCGGCTCAGGAGAAGACGAGCAAGCGCTGGAGAACTTCTTTTTTTTTAAAGGCAGAATGATGTAATGGCAGCCAGGGGAGCAAAGGGGAAGAGGGTGTGCTCTTATAAACATGCTTGGTTTGAATGTGGGAGCCGAGAACGTGGAGCCATGGTGGAGCTGGGGCCCCGCTGCTCTGGGCGAGCGGAGCGTTCCGGCTGGGATTAGGAACGATCTCGAGCGCGCAGACGAGGGGCAGCGCGCTGGGAAACGGTACGCACGGGGACCGGGGGGCACCGGCGCGGCCCGCGGACAGAGACGGGGGCACCGGCGCGGCCCGCGGAGCCCTTCGGGAGCAATGGAAAACGTGCAGACGCGAGCTCAGGACGCGCCGCTGGCCGCAACCACGTGAAGAATCTGTCCACGCGGCCCGGCCGACGTGGTTGTTCTATCACCGGGCGGTTGCTATTTTGTCAGTCCTGGAGATTGAACTCAGGACACTGCCCTTGTTTAGCCCCATTCCCAAGAACCGGGATGCGCCGGCCCGCAACCCTCCGTGCAGAAGGGCTTGGGACGCAGGGCGGCTGCCGTTGCCTGGTTTAAAACCCCCAGTGCTCCCGTGTCTGCGGTGCTGCGCGGTCCTCCATCGCTCGGCGCTGCTGTTACCTTCCCCACGAGTAACGACCTTGGAGATTGACTAGGGTGGCAAGGAGGGTGCAAAACCTTGGGGTGGGGCCATGAAACGGAAGCGCACATCTCCCTCTCCGTGATAATGGCAACCATAATGCATACGTGCAAACGTAAACGGAGTCTCTGGGCAAATGAAATACCCTATCTAGTCGCTAGGTTGTGTCCCATTTTCTAGAATTCAAAAGTCTGAGGACGGAAGGAAGGAGGGAGGGGCGGAAGGGAGGGGAAGGAGGAGGGAGGGAGGGAGGGAGGAAAGAAGGAAGGGGGGAGGAGGGGAGGAAGGAGGGAAGAAAGGAGAAGGAGGGAGGGTAGACATGGAGGTTGGCCAGAACCTCAGGTATCGGTGAGGCTTCCAGAAACAAAAGCTGGCTGGAGCATTTGCCCAGAGTCTTTGCGGAGCAGACCTCGCCTGCGTTGATAATGGAAGCGATGCCGGCCATTTTCCTACTCCACGGCTCCACGGCCGGCGGCACAGCTAAGCATCTGAGCAGCCGGGCGTCCGCGCGCCCCGCCGCCCAGACAAGCTTCGGACGGTCTCCGCCCTGCCAAATGAGCCCGCCCCGCCCCGCCCTCCGCGGCTGTCCAGGCTGTGCGGCCCCCCTGTGTGCCCGGACAGGGGCTCCGGCTCCTGCGCCCCGGCTGGACAGAGGGGGACCATCAGCCTCGACACCCGGGTAGACGAACACCACCCCCACACCCACAAACTCCCCCGCGGAACCGTTGAGCCGGACACAGGCCTGACCGGGTCCCGGATTCGTCCCGTGTGCCCTGCAGCTCCGGCCCCGCGGGCCTGGCCGCCACCGAGGTCTCTGCTGACATCTGCCGCTCCGGCCCGGCCCCTGCCCCGCAGCCCGCAGGGC